>NC_137544.1:0-5000 GCF_963082525.1 Nesoenas mayeri
CTAACCCTAACCCTAACCCTAACCCTAACCCTAACCCTAACCCTAACCCTAACCCTAACCCTAACCCTAACCCTAACCCTAACCCTAACCCTAACCCTAACCCTAACCCTAACCCTAACCCTAACCCTAACCCTAACCCTAACCCTAACCCTAACCCTAACCCTAACCCTAACCCTAACCCTAACCCTAACCCTAACCCTAACCCTAACCCTAACCCTAACCCTAACCCTAACCCTAACCCTAACCCTAACCCTAACCCTAACCCTAACCCTAACCCTAACCCTAACCCTAACCCTAACCCTAACCCTAACCCTAACCCTAACCCTAACCCTAACCCTAACCCTAACCCTAACCCTAACCCTAACCTAACCCTAACCCTAACCCTAACCCTAACCCTAACCCTAACCCTAACCCTAACCCTAACCCTAACCCTAACCCTAACCCTAACCCTAACCCTAACCCTAACCCTAACCTAACCCTAACCCTAACCCTAACCCTAACCCTAACCCTAACCCTAACCCTAACCCTAACCCTAACCCTAACCCTAAACCCTAACCCTAACCCTAACCCTAACCCTAACCCTAACCCTAACCCTAACCCTAACCCTAACCCTAACCCTAACCCTAACCCTAACCCTAACCCTAACCCTAACCCTAACCCTAACCCTAACCCTAACCCTAACCCTAACCCTAACCCTAACCCTAACCCTAACCCTAACCCTAACCCTAACCTAACCCTAACCCTAACCCTAACCCTAACCCTAACCCTAACCCTAACCCTAACCCTAACCCTAACCCTAACCTAACCCTAACCCTAACCCTAACCCTAACCCTAACCCTAACCCTAACCCTAACCCTAACCCTAACCCTAACCCTAACCCTAACCCTAACCCTAACCCTAACCCTAACCCTAACCCTAACCCTAACCCTACCCTAACCCTAACCCTAACCCTAACCCTAACCCTAACCCTAACCCTAACCCTAACCCTAACCCTAACCCTAACCCTAACCCTAACCCTACCCTAACCCTAACCCTAACCCTAACCCTAACCCTAACCCTAACCTAACCCTAACCCTAACCCTAACCCTAACCCTAACCCTAACCCTAACCCTAACCCTAACCCTAACCCTAACCCTAACCCTAACCCTAACCCTAACCTAACCCTAACCCTAACCCTAACCCTAACCCTAACCCTAACCCTAACCCTAACCCTAACCCTAACCCTAACCCTAACCCTAACCCTAACCCTAACCCTAACCCTAACCCTAACCCTAACCCTAACCCTAACCCTAACCTAACCCTAACCCTAACCCTAACCCTAACCCTAACCCTAACCCTAACCCTAACCCTAACCCTAACCCTAACCCTAACCCTAACCCTAACCCTAACCCTAACCTAACCCTAACCCTAACCCTAACCCTAACCCTAACCCTAACCCTAACCCTACCCTAACCCTAACCCTAACCCTAACCCTAACCCTAACCCTAACCCTAACCCTAACCCTAACCCACCTAACCCTAACCCTAACCCTAACCCTAACCCTAACCCTAACCCTAACCCTAACCCTAACCCTAACCCTAACCCTAACCCTAACCCTAACCCTAACCCTAACCCTAACCCTAACCCTAACCCTAACCCTAACCCTAACCCTAACCCTAACCCTAACCCTAACCCTAACCCTAACCCTAACCCTAACCCTAACCCTAACCCTAACCCTAACCCTAACCCTAACCCTAACCCTAACCCTAACCCTAACCCTAACCCTAACCCTAACCCTAACCCTAACCCTAACCCTAACCCTAACCCTAACCCTAACCCTAACCCTAACCCTAACCCTAACCCTAACCCTAACCCTAACCCTAACCCTAACCCTAACCTAACCCTAACCCTAACCCTAACCCTAACCTAACCCTAACCCTAACCCTAACCCTAACCCTAACCCTAACCCTAACCCTAACCCTAACCCTAACCCTAACCCTAACCCTAACCCTAACCCTAACCCTAACCCTAACCCTAACCCTAACCCTAACCCTAACCCTAACCCTAACCCTAACCCTAACCCTAACCCTAACCCTAACCCTAACCCTAACCCTAACCCTAACCCTAACCCTAACCCTAACCCTAACCCTAACCCTAACCCTAACCCTAACCCTAACCCTAACCCTAACCCTAACCCTAACCCTAACCCTAACCCTAACCCTAACCCTAACCCTAACCCTAACCCTAACCCTAACCCTAACCCTAACCCTAACCCTAACCCTAACCCTAACCCTAACCCTAACCCTAACCCTAACCCTAACCCTAACCCTAACCCTAACCCTAACCCTAACCCTAACCCTAACCCTAACCCTAACCCTAACCCTAACCCTAACCCTAACCCTAACCCTAACCCTAACCCTAACCCTAACCCTAACCCTAACCCTAACCCTAACCCTAACCCTAACCCTAACCCTAACCCTAACCCTAACCCTAACCTAACCTAACCCTAACCCTAACCCTAACCCTAACCCTAACCCTAACCCTAACCCTAACCCTAACCCTAACCCTAACCCTAACCCTAACCCTAACCCTAACCCTAACCCTAACCCTAACCCTAACCCTAACCTAACCCTAACCCTAACCCTAACCCTAACCCTAACCCTAACCCTAACCCTAACCCTAACCCTAACCCTAACCCTAACCCTAACCCTAACCCTAACCCTAACCCTAACCCTAACCCTAACCCTAACCCTAACCCTAACCCTAACCCTAACCCTAACCCTAACCCTAACCCTAACCTAACCCTAACCCTAACCCTAACCCTAACCCTAACCCTAACCCTAACCCTAACCCTAACCCTAACCCTAACCCTAACCCTAACCCTAACCCTAACCCTAACCCTAACCCTAACCCTAACCCTAACCCTAACCCTAACCCTAACCTAACCCTAACCCTAACCCTAACCCTAACCCTAACCCTAACCCTAACCCTAACCCTAACCCTAACCCTAACCCTAACCCTAACCCTAACCCTAACCCTAACCCTAACCCTAACCCTAACCCTAACCCTAACCCTAACCCCTAACCCTAACCCTAACCCTAACCCTAACCCTAACCCTAACCCTAACCCTAACCCTAACCCCTAACCCTAACCCTAACCCTAACCCTAACCCTAACCCTAACCCTAACCCTAACCCTAACCCTAACCCTAACCCTAACCCTAACCCTAACCCTAACCCTAACCCTAACCCTAACCCTAACCCTAACCCTAACCCTAACCCTAAACCCTAACCCTAACCCTAACCCTAACCCTAACCCTAACCCTAACCCTAACCCTAACCCTAACCCTAACCCTAACCCTAACCCTAACCCTAACCCTAACCCTAACCCTAACCCTAACCCTAACCTAACCCTAACCCTAACCCTAACCCTAACCCTAACCCTAACCCTAACCCTAACCCTAACCCTAACCCTAACCCTAACCCTAACCCTAACCCTAACCCTAACCCTAACCCTAACCCTAACCCTAACCCTAACCCTAACCTAACCCTAACCCTAAACCCTAACCCTAACCCTAACCCTAACCCTAACCCTAACCCTAACCCTAACCCTAACCCTAACCCTAACCCTAACCCTAACCCTAACCCTAACCCTAACCCTAACCCTAACCCTAACCTAACCCTAACCCTAACCCTAACCCTAACCCTAACCCTAACCCTAACCCTAACCCTAACCCTAACCCTAACCCTAACCCTAACCCTAACCCTAACCCTAACCCTAACCCTAACCCTAACCCTAACCCTAACCCTAACCCTAACCCTAACCCTAACCCTAACCCTAACCCTAACCCTAACCCTAACCCTAACCCTAACCCTAACCCTAACCCTAACCCTAACCCTAACCCTAACCCTAACCCTAACCTAACCCTAACCCTAACCCTAACCCTAACCCTAACCCTAACCCTAACCCTAACCCTAACCCCTAACCCTAACCCTAACCCTAACCCTAACCCTAACCCTAACCCTAACCCTAACCCTAACCCTAACCCTAACCCTAACCCTAACCCTAACCCTAACCCTAACCCTAACCCTAACCCTAACCCTAACCCTAACCCTAACCCTAACCCTAACCCTAACCCTAACCCTAACCCTAACCCTAACCCTAACCTAACCCTAACCCTAACCCTAACCCTAACCCTAACCCTAACCCTAACCCTAACCCTAACCCTAACCCTAACCCTAACCCTAACCCTAACCCTAACCCTAACCCTAACCCTAACCCTAACCCTAACCCTAACCCTAACCCTAACCCTAACCCTAACCCTAACCCTAACCCTAACCCTAACCCTAACCCTAACCCTAACCCTAACCCTAACCTACCCTAACCCTAACCCTAACCCTAACCCTAACCCTAACCCTAACCCTAACCCTAACCCTAACCCTAACCCTAACCCTAACCCTAACCCTAACCCTAACCCTAACCCTAACCCTAACCCTAACCCTAACCCTAACCCTAACCCTAACCCTAACCCTAACCCTAACCCTAACCTAACCCTAACCCTAACCCTAACCCTAACCCTAACCCTAACCCTAACCCTAACCCTAACCCTAACCCTAACCCTAACCCTAACCCTAACCCTAACCCTAACCCTAACCCTAACCCTAACCCTAACCCTAACCCTAACCCTAACCCTAACCCTAACCCTAACCCTAACCCTAACCCTAACCCTAACCCTAACCCTAACCCTAACCCTAACCCTAACCCTAACCCTAACCCTAACCCTAACCCTAACCCTAACCCTAACCCTAACCCTAACCCTAACCCTAACCCTAACCCTAACCCTAACCCTAACCCTAACCCTAACCCTAACCCTAACCCTAACCCTAACCCTAACCCTAACCCTAACCCTAACCCTAACCCTAACCCTAACCCTAACCCTAACCTAACCCTAACCCTAACCACCTAACCCTAACCCTAACCCTAACCCTAACCCTAACCCTAACCCTAACCCTAACCCTAACC
>NC_137544.1:7500-17500 GCF_963082525.1 Nesoenas mayeri
CCCTAACCCTAACCAACCCTAACCTAACCCTAACCCTACCCTAACCCTAACCCTAACCCTAACCCTAACCCTAACCCTAACCCTAACCCTAACCCTAACCCTAACCCTAACCCTAACCCTAACCCTAACCCTAACCCTAACCCTAACCCTAACCCTAACCCTAACCCTAACCCTAACCCTAACCCTAACCCTAACCCTAACCCTAACCCTAACCCTAACCCTAACCCTAACCCTAACCCTAACCCTAACCCTAACCCTAACCCTAACCCTAACCCTAACCCTAACCCTAACCTAACCCTAACCCTAACCCTAACCCTAACCCCTAACCCTAACCCTAACCCTAACCCTAACCCTAACCCTAACCCTAACCCTAACCCTAACCCTAACCCTAACCCTAACCCTAACCCTAACCCTAACCCTAACCCTAACCCTAACCCTAACCCTAACCCTAACCCTAACCCTAACCCTAACCCTAACCCTAACCCTAACCCTAACCCTAACCCTAACCCTAACCCTAACCCTAACCCTAACCCTAACCCTAACCCTAACCCTAACCCTAACCCTAACCCTAACCCTAACCCTAACCCTAACCCTAACCCTAACCCTAACCCTAACCCTAACCCTAACCCTAACCCTAACCCTAACCCTAACCCTAACCCTAACCCTAACCCTAACCCTAACCCTAACCCTAACCCTAACCCTAACCCTAACCCTACCCTAACCCTAACCTAACCCTAACCCTAACCCTAACCCTAACCCTAACCCTAACCTAACCCTAACCCTAACCCTAACCCTAACCCTAACCCTAACCCTAACCCTAACCCTAACCCTAACCCTAACCCTAACCCTAACCCTAACCCTAACCCTAACCCTAACCCTAACCCTAACCCTAACCCTAACCCTAACCAAACCCTAACCCTAACCCTAACCCTAACCCTAACCCTAACCCTAACCCTAACCCTAACCCTAACCCTAACCCTAACCCTAACCCTAACCCTAACCCTAACCCTAACCCTAACCCTAACCCTAACCCTAACCCTAACCCTAACCCTAACCCTAACCCTAACCCTAACCCTAACCTAACCCTAACCCTAACCCTAACCCTAACCCTAACCCTAACCCTAACCCTAACCCTAACCCTAACCCTAACCCTAACCCTAACCCTAACCCTAACCCTAACCCTAACCCTAACCCTAACCCTAACCCTAACCCTAACCCTAACCCTAACCCTAACCCTAACCCTAACCCTAACCCTAACCCTAACCCTAACCCTAACCCTAACCCTAACCCTAACCCTAACCCTAACCCTAACCCTAACCCTAACCCTAACCCTAACCCTAACCCTAACCCTAACCCTAACCCTAACCTAACCCTAACCCTAACCCTAACCCTAACCCTAACCCTAACCCTAACCCTAACCCTAACCCTAACCCTAACCCTAACCCTAACCCTAACCCTAACCCTAACCCTAACCCTAACCCTAACCCTAACCCTAACCCTAACCCTAACCCTAACCCTAACCCTAACCCTAACCCTAACCCTAACCCTAACCCTAACCCTAACCCTAACCCTAACCCTAACCCTAACCCTAACCCTAACCCTAACCTAACCCTAACCTAACCCTAACCCTAACCCTAACCCTAACCCTAACCCTAACCCTAACCCTAACCCTAACCCTAACCCTAACCCTAACCCTAACCCTAACCCTAACCCTAACCCTAACCCTAACCTAACCCTAACCCTAACCCTAACCCTAACCCCTAACCCTAACCCTAACCCTAACCCTAACCCTAACCCTAACCCTAACCCTAACCCTAACCCTAACCCTAACCCTAACCCTAACCCTAACCCTAACCCTAACCCTAACCCTAACCCTAACCCTAACCCTAACCCTAACCCTAACCCTAACCCTAACCCTAACCCTAACCCTAACCCTAACCCTAACCCTAACCCTAACCCTAACCCTAACCCTAACCCTAACCCTAACCCTAACCCTAACCCTAACCCTAACCCTAACCCTAACCCTAACCCTAACCCTAACCCTAACCCTAACCCTAACCCTAACCCTAACCCTAACCCTAACCCTAACCCTAACCCTAACCCTAACCCTAACCCTAACCCTAACCCTAACCCTAACCCTAACCCTAACCCTAACCCTAACCCTAACCCTAACCCTAACCCTAACCCTAACCCTAACCCTAACCCTAACCCTAACCCTAACCCTAACCCTAACCCTAACCCTAACCCTAACCCTAACCCTAACCCTAACCCTAACCCTAACCCTAACCCTAACCCTAACCCTAACCCTAACCCTAACCCTAACCCTAACCCTAACCCTAACCCTAACCCTAACCCTAACCCTAACCCTAACCCTAACCCTAACCCTAACCCTAACCCTAACCCTAACCCTAACCCTAACCCTAACCCTAACCCTAACCCTAACCCTAACCCTAACCCTAACCCTAACCCTAACCCTAACCCTAACCCTAACCCTAACCCTAACCCTAACCCTAACCCTAACCCTAACCCTAACCCTAACCCTAACCCTAACCCTAACCCTAACCCTAACCCTAACCCTAACCCTAACCCTAACCCTAACCCTAACCCTAACCCTAACCCTAACCCTAACCCTAACCCTAACCCTAACCCTAACCCTAACCCTAACCCTAACCCTAACCCTAACCCTAACCCTAACCCTAACCCTAACCCTAACCCTAACCCTAACCCTAACCCTAACCCTAACCCTAACCCTAACCCTAACCCTAACCCTAACCCTAACCCTAACCCTAACCCTAACCCTAACCCTAACCCTAACCCTAACCCTAACCCTAACCCTAACCCTAACCCTAACCCTAACCCTAACCCTAACCCTAACCCTAACCCTAACCCTAACCCTAACCCTAACCCTAACCCTAACCCTAACCCTAACCCTAACCCTAACCCTAACCCTAACCCTAACCCTAACCCTAACCCTAACCCTAACCCTAACCCTAACCCTAACCCTAACCCTAACCCTAACCCTAACCCTAACCCTAACCCTAACCCTAACCCTAACCCTAACCCTAACCCTAACCCTAACCCTAACCCTAACCCTAACCCTAACCCTAACCCTAACCCTAACCCTAACCCTAACCCTAACCCTAACCCTAACCCTAACCCTAACCCTAACCCTAACCCTAACCCTAACCCTAACCCTAACCCTAACCCTAACCCTAACCCTAACCCTAACCCTAACCCTAACCCTAACCCTAACCCTAACCCTAACCCTAACCCTAACCCTAACCCTAACCCTAACCCTAACCCTAACCCTAACCCTAACCCTAACCCTAACCCTAACCCTAACCCTAACCCTAACCCTAACCCTAACCCTAACCCTAACCCTAACCCTAACCCTAACCCTAACCCTAACCCTAACCCTAACCCTAACCCTAACCCTAACCCTAACCCTAACCCTAACCCTAACCCTAACCCTAACCCTAACCCTAACCCTAACCCTAACCCTAACCCTAACCCTAACCCTAACCCTAACCCTAACCCTAACCCTAACCCTAACCCTAACCCTAACCCTAACCCTAACCCTAACCCTAACCCTAACCCTAACCCTAACCCTAACCCTAACCCTAACCCTAACCCTAACCCTAACCCTAACCCTAACCCTAACCCTAACCCTAACCCTAACCCTAACCCTAACCCTAACCCTAACCCTAACCCTAACCCTAACCCTAACCCTAACCCTAACCCTAACCCTAACCCTAACCCTAACCCTAACCCTAACCCTAACCCTAACCCTAACCCTAACCCTAACCCTAACCCTAACCCTAACCCTAACCCTAACCCTAACCCTAACCCTAACCCTAACCCTAACCCTAACCCTAACCCTAACCCTAACCCTAACCCTAACCCTAACCCTAACCCTAACCCTAACCCTAACCCTAACCCTAACCCTAACCCTAACCCTAACCCTAACCCTAACCCTAACCCTAACCCTAACCCTAACCCTAACCCTAACCCTAACCCTAACCCTAACCCTAACCCTAACCCTAACCCTAACCCTAACCCTAACCCTAACCCTAACCCTAACCCTAACCCTAACCCTAACCCTAACCCTAACCCTAACCCTAACCCTAACCCTAACCCTAACCCTAACCCTAACCCTAACCCTAACCCTAACCCTAACCCTAACCCTAACCCTAACCCTAACCCTAACCCTAACCCTAACCCTAACCCTAACCCTAACCCTAACCCTAACCCTAACCCTAACCCTAACCCTAACCCTAACCCTAACCCTAACCCTAACCCTAACCCTAACCCTAACCCTAACCCTAACCCTAACCCTAACCCTAACCCTAACCCTAACCCTAACCCTAACCCTAACCCTAACCCTAACCCTAACCCTAACCCTAACCCTAACCCTAACCCTAACCCTAACCCTAACCCTAACCCTAACCCTAACCCTAACCCTAACCCTAACCCTAACCCTAACCCTAACCCTAACCCTAACCCTAACCCTAACCCTAACCCTAACCCTAACCCTAACCCTAACCCTAACCCTAACCCTAACCCTAACCCTAACCCTAACCCTAACCCTAACCCTAACCCTAACCCTAACCCTAACCCTAACCCTAACCCTAACCCTAACCCTAACCCTAACCCTAACCCTAACCCTAACCCTAACCCTAACCCTAACCCTAACCCTAACCCTAACCCTAACCCTAACCCTAACCCTAACCCTAACCCTAACCCTAACCCTAACCCTAACCCTAACCCTAACCCTAACCCTAACCCTAACCCTAACCCTAACCCTAACCCTAACCCTAACCCTAACCCTAACCCTAACCCTAACCCTAACCCTAACCCTAACCCTAACCCTAACCCTAACCCTAACCCTAACCCTAACCCTAACCCTAACCCTAACCCTAACCCTAACCCTAACCCTAACCCTAACCCTAACCCTAACCCTAACCCTAACCCTAACCCTAACCCTAACCCTAACCCTAACCCTAACCCTAACCCTAACCCTAACCCTAACCCTAACCCTAACCCTAACCCTAACCCTAACCCTAACCCTAACCCTAACCCTAACCCTAACCCTAACCCTAACCCTAACCCTAACCCTAACCCTAACCCTAACCCTAACCCTAACCCTAACCCTAACCCTAACCCTAACCCTAACCCTAACCCTAACCCTAACCCTAACCCTAACCCTAACCCTAACCCTAACCCTAACCCTAACCCTAACCCTAACCCTAACCCTAACCCTAACCCTAACCCTAACCCTAACCCTAACCCTAACCCTAACCCTAACCCTAACCCTAACCCTAACCCTAACCCTAACCCTAACCCTAACCCTAACCCTAACCCTAACCCTAACCCTAACCCTAACCCTAACCCTAACCCTAACCCTAACCCTAACCCTAACCCTAACCCTAACCCTAACCCTAACCCTAACCCTAACCCTAACCCTAACCCTAACCCTAACCCTAACCCTAACCCTAACCCTAACCCTAACCCTAACCCTAACCCTAACCCTAACCCTAACCCTAACCCTAACCCTAACCCTAACCCTAACCCTAACCCTAACCCTAACCCTAACCCTAACCCTAACCCTAACCCTAACCCTAACCCTAACCCTAACCCTAACCCTAACCCTAACCCTAACCCTAACCCTAACCCTAACCCTAACCCTAACCCTAACCCTAACCCTAACCCTAACCCTAACCCTAACCCTAACCCTAACCCTAACCCTAACCCTAACCCTAACCCTAACCCTAACCCTAACCCTAACCCTAACCCTAACCCTAACCCTAACCCTAACCCTAACCCTAACCCTAACCCTAACCCTAACCCTAACCCTAACCCTAACCCTAACCCTAACCCTAACCCTAACCCTAACCCTAACCCTAACCCTAACCCTAACCCTAACCCTAACCCTAACCCTAACCCTAACCCTAACCCTAACCCTAACCCTAACCCTAACCCTAACCCTAACCCTAACCCTAACCCTAACCCTAACCCTAACCCTAACCCTAACCCTAACCCTAACCCTAACCCTAACCCTAACCCTAACCCTAACCCTAACCCTAACCCTAACCCTAACCCTAACCCTAACCCTAACCCTAACCCTAACCCTAACCCTAACCCTAACCCTAACCCTAACCCTAACCCTAACCCTAACCCTAACCCTAACCCTAACCCTAACCCTAACCCTAACCCTAACCCTAACCCTAACCCTAACCCTAACCCTAACCCTAACCCTAACCCTAACCCTAACCCTAACCCTAACCCTAACCCTAACCCTAACCCTAACCCTAACCCTAACCCTAACCCTAACCCTAACCCTAACCCTAACCCTAACCCTAACCCTAACCCTAACCCTAACCCTAACCCTAACCCTAACCCTAACCCTAACCCTAACCCTAACCCTAACCCTAACCCTAACCCTAACCCTAACCCTAACCCTAACCCTAACCCTAACCCTAACCCTAACCCTAACCCTAACCCTAACCCTAACCCTAACCCTAACCCTAACCCTAACCCTAACCCTAACCCTAACCCTAACCCTAACCCTAACCCTAACCCTAACCCTAACCCTAACCCTAACCCTAACCCTAACCCTAACCCTAACCCTAACCCTAACCCTAACCCTAACCCTAACCCTAACCCTAACCCTAACCCTAACCCTAACCCTAACCCTAACCCTAACCCTAACCCTAACCCTAACCCTAACCCTAACCCTAACCCTAACCCTAACCCTAACCCTAACCCTAACCCTAACCCTAACCCTAACCCTAACCCTAACCCTAACCCTAACCCTAACCCTAACCCTAACCCTAACCCTAACCCTAACCCTAACCCTAACCCTAACCCTAACCCTAACCCTAACCCTAACCCTAACCCTAACCCTAACCCTAACCCTAACCCTAACCCTAACCCTAACCCTAACCCTAACCCTAACCCTAACCCTAACCCTAACCCTAACCCTAACCCTAACCCTAACCCTAACCCTAACCCTAACCCTAACCCTAACCCTAACCCTAACCCTAACCCTAACCCTAACCCTAACCCTAACCCTAACCCTAACCCTAACCCTAACCCTAACCCTAACCCTAACCCTAACCCTAACCCTAACCCTAACCCTAACCCTAACCCTAACCCTAACCCTAACCCTAACCCTAACCCTAACCCTAACCCTAACCCTAACCCTAACCCTAACCCTAACCCTAACCCTAACCCTAACCCTAACCCTAACCCTAACCCTAACCCTAACCCTAACCCTAACCCTAACCCTAACCCTAACCCTAACCCTAACCCTAACCCTAACCCTAACCCTAACCCTAACCCTAACCCTAACCCTAACCCTAACCCTAACCCTAACCCTAACCCTAACCCTAACCCTAACCCTAACCCTAACCCTAACCCTAACCCTAACCCTAACCCTAACCCTAACCCTAACCCTAACCCTAACCCTAACCCTAACCCTAACCCTAACCCTAACCCTAACCCTAACCCTAACCCTAACCCTAACCCTAACCCTAACCCTAACCCTAACCCTAACCCTAACCCTAACCCTAACCCTAACCCTAACCCTAACCCTAACCCTAACCCTAACCCTAACCCTAACCCTAACCCTAACCCTAACCCTAACCCTAACCCTAACCCTAACCCTAACCCTAACCCTAACCCTAACCCTAACCCTAACCCTAACCCTAACCCTAACCCTAACCCTAACCCTAACCCTAACCCTAACCCTAACCCTAACCCTAACCCTAACCCTAACCCTAACCCTAACCCTAACCCTAACCCTAACCCTAACCCTAACCCTAACCCTAACCCTAACCCTAACCCTAACCCTAACCCTAACCCTAACCCTAACCCTAACCCTAACCCTAACCCTAACCCTAACCCTAACCCTAACCCTAACCCTAACCCTAACCCTAACCCTAACCCTAACCCTAACCCTAACCCTAACCCTAACCCTAACCCTAACCCTAACCCTAACCCTAACCCTAACCCTAACCCTAACCCTAACCCTAACCCTAACCCTAACCCTAACCCTAACCCTAACCCTAACCCTAACCCTAACCCTAACCCTAACCCTAACCCTAACCCTAACCCTAACCCTAACCCTAACCCTAACCCTAACCCTAACCCTAACCCTAACCCTAACCCTAACCCTAACCCTAACCCTAACCCTAACCCTAACCCTAACCCTAACCCTAACCCTAACCCTAACCCTAACCCTAACCCTAACCCTAACCCTAACCCTAACCCTAACCCTAACCCTAACCCTAACCCTAACCCTAACCCTAACCCTAACCCTAACCCTAACCCTAACCCTAACCCTAACCCTAACCCTAACCCTAACCCTAACCCTAACCCTAACCCTAACCCTAACCCTAACCCTAACCCTAACCCTAACCCTAACCCTAACCCTAACCCTAACCCTAACCCTAACCCTAACCCTAACCCTAACCCTAACCCTAACCCTAACCCTAACCCTAACCCTAACCCTAACCCTAACCCTAACCCTAACCCTAACCCTAACCCTAACCCTAACCCTAACCCTAACCCTAACCCTAACCCTAACCCTAACCCTAACCCTAACCCTAACCCTAACCCTAACCCTAACCCTAACCCTAACCCTAACCCTAACCCTAACCCTAACCCTAACCCTAACCCTAACCCTAACCCTAACCCTAACCCTAACCCTAACCCTAACCCTAACCCTAACCCTAACCCTAACCCTAACCCTAACCCTAACCCTAACCCTAACCCTAACCCTAACCCTAACCCTAACCCTAACCCTAACCCTAACCCTAACCCTAACCCTAACCCTAACCCTAACCCTAACCCTAACCCTAACCCTAACCCTAACCCTAACCCTAACCCTAACCCTAACCCTAACCCTAACCCTAACCCTAACCCTAACCCTAACCCTAACCCTAACCCTAACCCTAACCCTAACCCTAACCCTAACCCTAACCCTAACCCTAACCCTAACCCTAACCCTAACCCTAACCCTAACCCTAACCCTAACCCTAACCCTAACCCTAACCCTAACCCTAACCCTAACCCTAACCCTAACCCTAACCCTAACCCTAACCCTAACCCTAACCCTAACCCTAACCCTAACCCTAACCCTAACCCTAACCCTAACCCTAACCCTAACCCTAACCCTAACCCTAACCCTAACCCTAACCCTAACCCTAACCCTAACCCTAACCCTAACCCTAACCCTAACCCTAACCCTAACCCTAACCCTAACCCTAACCCTAACCCTAACCCTAACCCTAACCCTAACCCTAACCCTAACCCTAACCCTAACCCTAACCCTAACCCTAACCCTAACCCTAACCCTAACCCTAACCCTAACCCTAACCCTAACCCTAACCCTAACCCTAACCCTAACCCTAACCCTAACCCTAACCCTAACCCTAACCCTAACCCTAACCCTAACCCTAACCCTAACCCTAACCCTAACCCTAACCCTAACCCTAACCCTAACCCTAACCCTAACCCTAACCCTAACCCTAACCCTAACCCTAACCCTAACCCTAACCCTAACCCTAACCCTAACCCTAACCCTAACCCTAACCCTAACCCTAACCCTAACCCTAACCCTAACCCTAACCCTAACCCTAACCCTAACCCTAACCCTAACCCTAACCCTAACCCTAACCCTAACCCTAACCCTAACCCTAACCCTAACCCTAACCCTAACCCTAACCCTAACCCTAACCCTAACCCTAACCCTAACCCTAACCCTAACCCTAACCCTAACCCTAACCCTAACCCTAACCCTAACCCTAACCCTAACCCTAACCCTAACCCTAACCCTAACCCTAACCCTAACCCTAACCCTAACCCTAACCCTAACCCTAACCCTAACCCTAACCCTAACCCTAACCCTAACCCTAACCCTAACCCTAACCCTAACCCTAACCCTAACCCTAACCCTAACCCTAACCCTAACCCTAACCCTAACCCTAACCCTAACCCT
>NC_137544.1:1245295-1500640 GCF_963082525.1 Nesoenas mayeri
GGGTTTCGTGATCTGAAGCCAGGCTTGCAAGGACAAGAGCTGGGTTCATCCTGGGCTTGGAACGATGAGAGCTGGGTTTGTCCCAGGCTTGGAAGGATGAGAGCTGAGTTCATCCCAGGCTTGGAAGGACAAGAGCTGGGTTCGTCCTGGGCTTGGAAGGACGAGAGTTGGGTTCATCCCAGGCTTGGAACGATGAGAGCTTATCCTGGGATTGGAATGATGAGAGCCAAGTTCATCCAGGCTTGGAAGGACAAGAGCTGGGTTCATCCCAGGCTTGGAAGGACGAGAGCTGGGTTCATTCTGGCTTGGAAGGACAAGAGTTGGGTTCATCCCAGGCTTGGAGCAATGAGAGTTTATCCTGGGATTGAAAGGATGAGAGCCAAGTTCATCCCAGGTTTGGAAGGACAAGAGCTGGGTTCATCCCAGACTTGGAAGGACAAGAGCTGGGTTCATCCTGAGCTTGGAAGGACAACAGTTTACCCTGGGCTTGTAAGGATGAAAGCTGGAAGGATGAAAGCTGAGTTCATCCCAAGCTTGGAAGGATGAGAGTTGTGTTAATCCTGAGCTTGGAAAGATGAGAATCGGTTTTGTCCCAGGCATGGAAGCATGAGAGTTGGGTTCATCCCCAGAAACTGGGGCTGCTCCAAAGCACTGAAGACCCCTAGAGTGGTCAATGCTTTGGTGGATCCCCCATCAGCTGGGATGCCTGAACCTTGCTCATCATCCCGGCAATGGACAGGGAAAGCTGCAGCAGGTCAGACACCGTGGTGATGGGCTCTGCATCCCTCTGCGGGGACCAGGCTGCTGCGCTGGCATGAGGTGGCAGCTCCACTGGTTAAGGGGGAGACACTAGCCCAGCAGACATCCCAGCTATGGGCCGTGGGTGACAGGACGAACCTCACCTGCTCCCAGCAAGGACCCCGGGAGCATCCCCAGCTGCTGAACCACAGGAGAGCAGCGTGGTGGCTCTGGCAGCGTGGTGCAGGGTTCCTGCCTGGGCATGTGGGTGATGAAGATGCTGAAGGAGTGGAGCATCTCCCGTGTGAGGAAAGGCTGAGGGAGCTGGGGCTCTGGAGCTGGACAAGAGGACACTGAGGGGGGACTCATTCCTGGGGATCAAGATGGAAAGGGGCAGTGTCAGGAGGATGGAGCCAGGCTCTGCTGGTGACAACCAGGGACAGGACAAGGGGCAATGGGTGCAAACTGGAACACAGGAGGTTCCACTGAAATGTGAGAAGCAACTTGTTGGAGGTGAGGGTGTCAGAGCCTGGCCCAGCTGCCCAGGGGTTGTGGAGTCTCCTTCTGTGCAGACATTCCAACTCGCCTGGACACCTTCCTGTGTAACCTCATTTGGGTGTTCCTGCTCCATGGGGGGATTGCACTGGATGAGCTTTCCAGGGCCCTTCAACTCCTGACACTCTGGATTCTGGGATAATGTGAATCTGTGTGTCCTGGCACCAGCCATGGCTTATGGCCACCAGCCCTCGCTCCCTGCCAGCCCTGATTTCCTGCAGTGGTTCTGTAAAGCAGGGAGATGGTTTTCTGACTGCTTTGTACCCCAAAACCCTGGTCCATCTCTTGTCATCAGCTGGGACTCCCCATCCCCCTGCCTGGGCTCCCTGCACCCCCTTGTCCTGGCTGCCTGCACCCCAGACTCCCTGCACCTTCCAACCCCCTCCAGCACCCAGTCCCACCCTAGGGACCCTCTCGCTGCCTTCCCAGCCCTTTGCACCCACCAACCATCCAACACTTCCCTCTGCAAATTCCCCCCCTCCTGTCATCCCCGGCAGCCTGCTCCGCTAATCCCCCCATCCATCCATCCCTCTGACAGCCCGGATTTGCTCCAGGCTTGGGCCAGCCCAGACCTGCACCTGCTCCCGGAGCCACGGCCAGATCCCCCCCCGCTCCTCCGCAGCCCTAAAAAGGAGACGAGCCGGCCGCGTTCCTCAGGGACATGTCATGTTGTCTCCCTGGGGACATTGTGTTTTCTCCCCGGGGACACACACGCCTGCTTGCAGCACCCAAGCGGGAGCCCGGAGCACCCCGACTTGGCAGCATCCCTGCTGGGACACCCCTTGGGTGGGGACGCTTAGGGGGGCTGCAGGAGATGGGGAGGAGCAGGGATGCTGAGCCCCTTCTGGTGGGGAGCAGAAGGAACCACAGAGGGTTTTGGGGCATTTCACCCCTTGTCACCTTCCCCATCAGCCGAAGATGTGAGTCCCAGTGACCTCCCCACCATCCTCAGACATGCTGGAGATCAGGCAGCGCCCGCTAAAGCCAGCAAAGAGCACAGGGGCCCCGGTAGATTGACGGATGCTTGGACGTGCTGTGAGAGCTCATAAAACTCCCTTCCCGGAGAAACGGGGCTAAATAAGCGAGGGGAGGCTGTGCTGCTGCGGGCAGGGCAGGCAGGGCAGGCAGGGACGGGGCTTGCGGGCAGCGCTCAGGGCTCGCGTCCTAAAACCGCATCCTTGGCCGCTGATGCGCCAGGGCTGGGGACTTTCAGGCTGTTGGGAAGGGGACGGAGGTGACAGCAGGAGATAAAGGGCAGACAGGCAGGGTGAGGGATGGGATGCTGGTTTGAAAAGCAGCACCCAGGCGGCACAGTGTTGCCTTGGTGTCCCCTCTGCCACTGGAGAGGGAACAGGGAACCACAGGCAGGGACGGGGACACCAAACAGTAGCCCCTTTTCAACCAAGTGAGGGAAGGGACAGGCTGGAGCCCGGCACCGGTAACAGCAGCAATGATCTCCAGTGATGCTCTCCAGTGATGCTCTCCAGATGCTCTTCGGCACTGGGGAGGCCAAACCGCCAATCCTGGGGGCAGTTTTGGGCCCCTCACGCCAAGAAAGGCCTTGAGGTGCTGGAGCGAGTGGAGAGAAGGGAACGGAGCTGGTGAGGGGCTGGAGCACAAGTGTGATGGAGCGGCTGAGGGACCTGGGGGGTTCAGCTGGAGAACAGGAGCTGAGGGGAGACCTTCTGATCTCTGAGCTGCCTGAAAGGAGCTTGGAGCCAGGGGAGTCGGGCTCTGCTCCCCAGGAACAAGCGCCAGGAGCAGAGGAACGGCCTCAAGTTGCGCCAGGGAGGTTGAGGTTGGATCCAGGGTCGCGGTCCCCTGGGGTGTCCCCGTGTCACGGCTCTGTGTCCCATCACCTCTGCTCTGTGCGGACTGGGAAGTGTGAGAATGTCCTTGGATAAACCTCTGTCCATCTCCTGACTTTTCCCATGGATGAGGAAGAGGAGGAAAGAAAGGGAAAGAAGGGAAAGGGAAGAAGGGAAAGGGAAGAAGGGAAAGGGAAAGGAAGAAGGGAAAGGGAAGAAGGGAAAGGGAAGAAGGGGAAGGGAAGGGGAAAGGGAAGGGGAAAGGGAAAGGGAAAGGGAAAGGGAAAGGGAAAGGGAAAGGGAAAGGGGAAGGGGAAGGGGAAGGGAAAGGGGAAGGGGAAGGGGAAGGGGAAGGGAAAGGGGAAGGGAAAGGGGAAGGAAAGGGGAAGGGGAAGGGAAGGGGAAGGGGAAGGGAAGGGAAGGGAAGGGAAGGGAAGGGAAGGGAAGGGAAGGGAAGGAAGGGAAGGTAGGAAAGGAAAGGGAAGGAAAGGGAAGGAAAGGGAAGGAAAGGGAAGGAAAGGGAAGGGAAGGGAAGGGAAGGGAAGGGAAGGGAAGAAGGGAAGGGAAGGGAGGGAAGGAAGGGAAGGGAAGGGAAGGGAAGGGAAGGGAAGGGAAGGGAAGGAAGGGAAGGAAGGGAAGGAAGGGAAGGGAAGGGAAGGGAAGGGAAGGAAGGGAAGAAGGAAAGGAAAGGAAAGGAAAGAAAGGAAGGAAAGGAAAGGAAAGGAAAGGAAAGGAAAGGAAAAGGAAAGGAAAGGAAAGGAAAGGAAAGGAAAGGAAAGGAAAGGAAAGGAAAGGAAAGGAAAGGAAAAGTGTCACGGCTTGCGGGAGGGCAGCACCCCCATTCCACGGCTCCACCACCTCTGCCAGCTGCAGGAGCCCAGATCCCATCAGGAACAAATAATCTGCTGGCACAATGACAGGATAAATCCTGCCTGTGCGGGGTTTGCGCAGGCAGGAGATTAACTGAGACTCCAATGGGCCCCCCTGGGCTGGGTGGGATGCTCCCCCAGCTCCCACGGACGTGGCAGTGGGACGTGGGGATGTGGGGATGTGGGGCTGGGTGACAGAGGGGCTGCCCTTGATTCTCATTCCTTAAAAAATCTCTAATTTCTGCGTCTCCTGCGTCTCTCCACCCGCTGCTGGACACAGGCCGCCCGGGATGGGGATTTCAGGAAGAGCCATCTCCAGTTTCATAGGATCACAGAATCATTTTGGTTGGAAAAGCTCCTCAAGATTATCGAGTTCAACCACAATCCAGCCCTGCCCCATGTCCTGAGAACCTCATGTCCGTCTGTCCAACCCTCCAGGGCTGGTGACTCCAGCACTGCCCTGGGCAGCCTGTTCCAATGCCCCACAGCCCTTTGGGGAAGAAATTGTTCCCCACATCCAACCTCAGCCTCCCCTGGGCAACTTGAGGCCATTTCCCCTTGTTCTGTCACTTGCTACTGGGAACATCCCCCACCCCAGCCAGGGTCCATCCGAGCACCCTCAGCTACCCCCACCCCAGCCCAGGGGATGCGGCACCTTGTCCATCACCCAGCCCTCCAGCTCCTTTCCCACGAGCCCAGGACTTGCCCCCTTCTCCAGCTCCATTTTCCTTTGGACTCCCCATTACACCCATCTCTCAGAACCCTCTGCGGTCACTCCTTGTTCCCAGGGGGTCAGGATGGGGGTCCACCATCAGTGACTCACTCAGGGAAACAGTTTGAGGTGCTGCACCCCCCAGCTTGGACCACCAAGCTGACTCCCCCTCTGTGGCTTTGCCTCCCAGGTTATGGCCACGCGGCACCCAGCACGGATGGGGGGAAGGTCTTCTGCATGGTCTACGCTCTGCTGGGCATCCCCCCTCACCCTCGTCATGTTCCAGAGCCTGGGCGAGAGGATCAACACCTTCGTCAGGTACCTCCTGCACCGGGTCAAGAAGTGCCTTGGCATGAGGCGAGCGGAGGTCTCCATGGCCAACATGGTCACCATCGGGTTCTTCTCCTGCATCAGCACCCTCTGCATCGGGCAGCCGCCTTCTCCTACTACGAGCACTGGAGCTTCTTCCACGCCTACTACTACTGCTTCATCACCCTCACCACCATCGGCTTCGGGGACTACGTGGCCCTGCAGAAGGACGAAGCCCTCCAGAACAAGCCCCAATATGTGGCCTTCAGCTTCGTCTACATCTTGACAGGCCTGACGGTCATTGGGCGTTCCTCAACCTGGTGGTGTTGAGGTTCATGACCATGAACGCCGAGGACGAGAAGCGGGACGCCGAGCATCGCGCTCTGCTCACCCGCAACGGCCAAGCAGCAGCGTCCACACCACGGACAACGGCCCGCGGCCACCCCGGCGGCCACGGGCGGCGGGTTCCGGAACGTCTACGCCGAGGTTCTCCACTTCCATCCATGTGCTCGTGCCTGTGGTACAAGAGCCGGGAGAAGCTGCAGGTATTCCATCCCCATGATCATCCCCAGGGACCTCTCCACCTCGGACACCTGCGTGGAGCAGAGTCACTCCTCGCCCGGCCGCTGTCCCCAGACCCCCAACAAACCGATGCTTCTGCAACGCCCGCCGCTCGGCCATCAGCTCCGTCTCCACTGGCCTCCACAGCCTCGCCGCCTTCCCGGGGCTCACCAAGCGCCGCAGCTCCGTCTAACCCCAATCCATCCCCCCCAGACCCTCCTCCTCAGCCAAGGACTCTTCTTGGTCACAGCAGGAGGAAAATTACTCCAGGGTTTGGATGTGGAGGGGGCAGCGGGCTCAGGATGGGACCCCCAGGGGGGCGGGGCCGTAACTGCTCTGGGATGGATACAGGAGGAGCGGCGATGCTGCCTTGGTCCTCCTCGGTGCAGAAAATAACACAAGGGAGCTACTGGTGTTATTTTATTTTAATTTATTTTATTTTTGCAAAAACCACTCCTCAAAAATGTGAAACTTGAAGAGCTGGAGGGTGTTTTAACCCAATGTGAGGTTTGAGGCGGGGGGTGTGTGTACACCTGCACCTCCCACCGTGGTACCTCTATGGAAGCAACTGGGGAGCCCCACGGCCCCAAGACAACCCCACGGCAGCCCCAGAACATCCCGAGCGCCATCTGGACACATGTGGACACGGGGACGGGAGGACCGTGGGGCTTCTGGTGCTGATCCTGCATCCGGCCCCTCCATCCTCTGCCTCCTGGGGAGGAAGGCAGTGAGGATGCCACGGCCAGAGATGTCACGGCGAAGGCAGAGCGCGCATCAGCGCGCAAATCAGGCTAAGAGGGGCTTAGACGGAGCTTTTTTCCATCACTGCGCACATCAGCTTGCCCCCGCGGCCGGGGAAAACAAGCTGTGAGTCACGTAGGCTGCCAAAACTCGGTGGGCAGCCCGCCGGCAGCTTCACGGGTCGTTTTAACCCGTTTTAGATGGGCAAACCCAGGATTCTCTGCCCCGGGATGCAGGAGCAGGACCCCCCATCCCCAGTCCTCCCCTGGGGCCGGAGCCGTTACCCTCGGGAGCTTTTTTGGGGACAACCTGAGGCATTATAGGACTTTTTCACCCTCTGTCTTCACCTTCAACCTTCACGGGGAGCACACCCCAGCACCCAAAGCACAGGCTGTACCCCCATCGATGGGGACACCGGGGGACACTGGGACATGCGCTGGTCCCTCTTTGAGCCCCGGGGAGGTGTCAGGGGACTTTGGGGACAGCCCAGGCACCCAACCCGCCTGTTTCATTTCTCACCTTTTACCAGAAGAAAAACCAATGTATTTCTAATACTTGACCTGTACATACTGTTAGATATCAAGAGGATATTTATTATAAATTACGTTATCACCATATCTATAGAAATCTATAATTATCTATCAGATAGAGGAGTCTTGGGGGGAAATTCATTGATGATGGAGGGGAATTTCTCTTTCTGCTCTCTGCATCTTTCTCGTCGTCGGGCGCCCGCGTGGACCCGCGCTCCTCCCGGCCAAGTTTCTCGGGTTCTCATGCCAAAGTCGATTTGTACCGCGGGGGTTCTTTCTTCTTCCTTAGAGAGAGAGAGAAATAAAGGCTGGTTCAAAGCTTGACAGCTCCTCGGCTCCTTCGTCGGGCCGCCGCGTGAGGATGAGGAGCGAGGGTCGTGGTCCCCTGGGGTGTCCCCGTGTCACGGCTCTGTGCCCCATCACCTCGGCTCTGCGGGGACTGGGAAGTGTGAGAATGTCCTCAGGGTAAACCTCTGTTTGTCCGTCTCCTGACTTTTCCCATGGATGAGGAAGAGGAGGAAAGAAAGAAAGGGAAAAGGGAAAGGGAAAGAGAGAGGGAGAGAGAGAGGGAGAGGGAGAGGGAAAGGGAAAGGGAAAGGGAAAGGGAAAAGGGAAAAGGGAAAGGAAAGAGAGAGGGAGAGAGAGAGGGAGAGGGAGAGGGAAAGGGAAAGGGAAAGGGAAAGGGAAAGGGAAAGGGAAAAGGGAAAAGGGAAAAGGGAAAGGGGAAAAGGGAAAAGGGAAAGGGGGAAAAGGAAAAGGGAAAGGGAAAGGGAAAAGGGAAAGGGAAAGGGAAAGGGAAAGGGAAAGGGAAAGGGAAAGGGAAAGGAAAGGGAAAGAAGGAAAGGGAAAGGGTAGCGAAAGAGGAAAGAGGAAAGAGGAAAGAGGAAAGAGGAAAGAGGAAAGAGGAAAGAGGAAAGAGGAAAGAGGAAAGAGGAAAGAAAGGAAAGGAAAGGAAAGGAAAGGAAAGGAAAGGAAAGGAAAGGAAAGGAAAGGAAAGGAAAGGAAAGGAAAGGAAAGGAAAGGAAAGGAAAGGAAGGAAAGGAAAGGAAAAAGTTCAGCTTGAGCTTTGGGCTACAGCATCCTATGGCAGGCTCAGCAGGTGAAGGACCTTGGGCTGCCCCTCCCATCCCACCGTTTCACCCCAAGGAGGGAAGGGGGGTCCTGCAGCAGCTTCTCCCGCCAAGGAGCCCCCCAAAAACCCAGCAGAGCTGTGTCCTTCCTGTTCATGCCCATAGTGGCATTTCTGCAGCCTTCGCTCCGTGGCACAGGCTGGAGACGTCCCTCTGCTCCATGCAAACAGCACCCAATGACTGCGAGCAGCTGTGACCGGGGGGACAGGGCTGAGCCCCCCTGTATTGAGCTATGTGGGGAAACTAAGGCACAGACAGGAGATCAATAGAGGGGACTGCTGAGGATACCTCAAGTGGTGTTGGGCATCCAGGTCCAAACTTCCAAGGGGATTTGGGCATCACTGGTGGCCAGAACACACTGGAATCATAGAATCATCGAATCACAGGATGGGTTTGAGTTGAAGGGACCATTAAATCTACCCCAGTGCCACCCCTGCCATGAGCAGGGACATCTGCACCAGCTCAGGCTGCTCAGAGCCCCGTCCAGCCTGGCCTGGGATGTCTCCAGGGATGGTTCAGCCATCACCTCTCTGGATATCTGGCCAGGTTCTCACCACCCTCAATGTAAACAGGATGGACAGGGACATGTCATCCCCATGGCTGGGGCCACCAGCAGAGCTCTGGGTTGCTCTCCTGCCTTCAAGTGGATAAAACCTCTCCATCCAAACCCAGGCCAGAGCTTAATCTGCTAAAGCTAAGCCTACAAAGAGCAGGTGTGTCCTGGCAGCAGCCAATGGAGAGAGCAAGCTTGTCCCCAGGGTGCACCCATGGGGACGCGTTGGAGGAACTGGGAGGCTGCTGGTGCCACTGGGCTGGAGCAATTGGTGGAGATGCCAGAGGGACTTGAGAGGATGGAGATGCCAGAAGGACCTAGAGAGGGTGGAGATGCCAGAGGGACCTAGAGAGGATGGAGATGCCAGAGGGACCTAGAGAGGGTGGACATGCCAGAGGGACCTAGAGAGGGTGGACATGCCAGAGGGACCTAGAGAGGGTGGAGATACCAGAGGGACCTAGAGAGGATGGAGATGCCAGAGGACCTAGAGAGGTGTGGACATGCCAGAGGGACCTAGAGAGGGTGGACATGCCAGAGGGACCTAGAGAGGATGGAGATACCAGAGGGACTAGAGAGGGTGGAGATACCAGAGGGACCTAGAGAGGATGGAGATGCCAGAGGGATCCGGAGAGGATGAAGGTGTCAGGGACACCTGGAGAGGATGGAGGTGCCAGGGAGACCTGGGGAGGATGGAGACGCCAGAGGACCTGGAGAGGATGGAGAAATGGTCAGAGGAACCTCACAGAGTTTAACAGTGAGAAGGTCAAAGTTGCATCCCTGGGGAGCAACAACCCCATGCAGCAGTGACCACCACAATGGGAAATGGCCCTGGGGGTGCTGGTGGACACCAGGTTGACCATGAGCCAACAATGTGCTGCAAGAAAGGCTGAGGGTATCTGGGGATCCTCTCTGCTCAGCACCAGTAGGGCCAGTGCTGGGCTTCCCAGTTCATGAAAGACACAGACAGACTGGAGAGATTCCAAGGGTAGACCATGAAGGTGATGAAGGGACCGGAGCATCTCTCCTAGGAGGAAAGCTGGGAGCGGAGAAGGCTCAGGAGGGTTCACACCATGGCTACAAATACCTGGGGGAGGAAGAGGATGGAGTCATGATCTTCTAAGTGCACAAAACACTCGGTCACCTCCAACGGTCCCCCAGCCCAAAGTGGAAAGCTGAGACATCCCCAGGAGAGCCATGGGGACCTGCAGGGCCGCCGGTGACACCCCTAGGGGGTTTGGGAGCCCTTGAACCAACGTCCCCACTGCCTCAGCCTGGGGAATGTTTTATTTCTGTCCCTCTCAAAGCATTTAAATTCCTCTTGTCGGCTGTGGCCCAAATGTTTACAGACCCCTGGAGCAACTTAAAATTCCTCCCCAGGATTAAGCAGCGCAGCCGGGACTCATCCTGCTGCCTCCTCTGGGCTGTGAGGAAGAGGAGGAGAGAGGGATGGGGAGTGAAGGCTGCCGGTCTGGCTGAAAAAGGGGCAGGTAGGGGGTGAGAATGGAGAAAATGGGGGAAAATAAGGAAAAAAATCAAGCAAACTCATGCTGCTCTGGTTTCTACAGCAATTATCAGTAAATAGGGGTTTCATTGAAAAAAGTAAAAAAACCACAAAACCCAAACCAAACCACCACACATATGTAATGGTTCTGTTTTCCCATCCCAGCTCATGACACCCAGAGGAAAACTCCAGCAGATGCTGTTGAGGGGAAGAAAACATATATATAACTTAATCTTCTCCCCACCCCATCCCACACATGGTCCCAACATCCCTATTGTCCTGCACCGGGGGCCTTCGGATGCTGGTGGCACCTGTGCGGGGACCCTGGGGATGGGGATGTGCTGGGCGTCACCACTCCCTGTCCCCAGCTGCCCCCTCACTGACCTGAATTTGGGGAGAGGTGCCGGGGAAGAGCAATGCACCCCCTGGATGCGGCTGCAGCACCTCCTTGGGGACCCTGAGCTGGTGACGGGGACACCGGGGTGACCCAGGGGGTGGAGGGGACCCGCTGCGGTGGCATCTCCATGGGTGGCATCAGGTCATCCTCTGTGGCATGACGTCATCCTGGGGTGACGGCGCGATGTCACACGTGTGCTTGTTGTGCATCATGTTCTGCCACTGCTCCCCTCCCCATCCCATCCCTCCCCAGGGACACATTCTGGTCCCCTTTCTATCCCATCCCTCCCCAGGGACACATTTTGGTCCCCTCCCCATCCCATCCTTCCCCAGGGACACATTTCGGTCCTCTCTCCATCCCATCCCTCCCCAGGGACACATTCTGGTTCCCTTTCTATCCCATCCCTCCCCAGGGATACATTTTGGTCCCCTCCTCATCCCATCCCTCCCCAGGGACACATTCTGGTCCCATCCCTCCCCAGGGACATATTTTGGTCCTCTCTCCCCAGGGACACGTTTCGCTCCCCTCCCCATCCCATCCCATCCCATCTCATCCCATCCCATCCCATCCCATCCCATCCCATCCCATCCCTCCCCAGGGACACATTTTGGTCCCATCCCTCCACAGGGACACATTTTGGTCCCCTTTCTATCCCATCCCTCCCCAGGGACACATTCTGGTCCCATCCCTCCCCGGGGACACGTTTTGCTCCCCTCCTCATCCCATCCCTCCCCAGGGACATATTTTGGTCTCATCCCTCCCCAGGGACACGTTTTGCTCCCCTCCCCATCCCATCCCTCCCCAGGGACACATTTCGGTCCCATCCCTCCCCAGGGACACATTTTGCTCCCCTCCCCATCCCATCCCATCCCTCCCCAGGGACACATTTCGGTCCCATCCCTCCCCAGGGACACATTTCGGTCCCATCCCTCTCCAGGAACATATTTTGGTCCTCTCTTCATCCCATCCCTCCCCAGGGACACATTTTGCTCCCCTCCCCATTCCATCCCTCCCCAGGGACATGTTTTGGTCCCCTCCTCATCCCCTCCCTCCCCAGAGACACATCTTGCTCCCCTCCCCATCCCATCCCCCCCCAGGGACACATTTTGCTCCCCTCCCTGTCCCATCCCTCCCCAGGGACACGTTTCAGTCCCTTCCCTACAGCATCCCTGGGGGCAGCAGGAGATGCTCACCCCCCCGCCCCTCCGTGTCCCCCCCCCCACGGGAAGGGTTAACTCCATGGCGCTGGCGGCCTTGGCCTTGGCGAGGGCCCTTGGAGCAGGTTTCTCTCCCCCCGTCACGGCCGCCGGGCCTGACGTGCGATGGAAAAACAATTTATCTGCGGCTGACGGGGAGGCCGGGGGGGGGACGGCAGTGGAGCTGTTGCCAGGTGTGGAGGGGCCCCCGGCACCCTTGGTCGGGGCGCTGGGAGGTTGGGGACCACGGGTGGGTGGTGGAGAATTGGCCCCCAAAGGGGTTGGGGGTGCAAGTGCTCCCCAATAACCAGCTCCAGCATGGGGGGTGTAGGGAGGCCAGGGGAGCTGAACCCCTGAGGGCAGCTCCCCCAGCCATCCCCGCCAAGGCTTAGTCTGGGCCCAACAGGGTTAGTCCAGGCATGGACCGCCCAAGCAGGATTAGTCCAGGCAGGGCAGGGGTAGCCCAGGAACGGCTTAGCTTGGGGAAGGTTAGTCCGGGTAGGGTTAGTCCAGCCAGGGTTTACCCTGGGAAGGGTTAGAACAAGCAGCGTTAGTTCAGGCATTGTTAGTCTGGGCAAAGTTAGCTGGAGCAGGGTTAGTCCGGAAAGGGCAGGGTTAGACCAGGCAGTTCAGTCTGGGCAAGGTTAGCGGAGGCAGGGTTAGTCTGAGCAGAGCTGGGTTAGTCCAGACAAGGTTTAGCCCAGTCAGGGTTAGCCCAGACAGGATTGGCCCAGATAGGGTTTAGCCGGGGCAGGCTTAGTCCGGGGCGGGGCAGGCTTAGCCCAGGCAGTGTTTCAGTCAGGGTAGTTATCCCAGACAGGGCTTAGCTGGGACAGGGTTAGTCCGGGCAGGGCAGGTTTAGCCCAAGCAGAGTTAGTCCAGGTGTGGTTAGTCCATGCAGGGCAGGCTCAGCCCAGGCAGGGTTAGTCCAAGCATGGTTAGTCCACGCGGGGCGGGCTTAGGCCAAGCAGGGTTAGCCCGGGCAGGCAGCCCGGGATGGTGACCCCGGCCAGAGTGAAGGGTCGGTCGCTCCTACCTGGCCTGAGACAGGCGGCGGGGCCCGATTCCCGGGACCGGGAGAGCCCGATCCTGCTCCGCCGGCGCCATCTGCCGGCACCGCCGCGGCGGGGACACGCGTGACACTGGATCTCGGACACACCGCCCACGGGGACCGCGGCGCTGCACAGCGAGCCGGGGAGAGGGGCATCAGGGCGTAGGGACCGGGGCACCGGGATGTCTCCAGGGGGACCGGCGGCGGGGGGACCACAGGGCGACAGCGTAGGGAGTGTGGTGTGCGGGGACGGGGCCACGAGGGCACCGGGACAGGCGGCACCGGGACAGGCGGCACCGGGACAGGCGGCACCGGGACAGGGAGCGTCAGGCAGGGCTGCACCGGGACGGGCAGCACCGGGCAGGAGAGCACTAGGACGGGCGGCACCCGGCCAAGGCAGCACAGAGAAGGGCAGCACAGGGAGCGCCCGCACAGGGGGCACCGGGACAGGGAGCGTCAGGCAGGGCTGCACCGGGACAGGGAGCACCGGGACGGGCGGCACTCGGCCAACGCAGCACCGGGAAGGGCAGCACCGGGAAGGGCAGCACCAGGGACGCCGGGACACGGCAGCACCGGGACTGGATCCCGGGAGCGCAGGGCCATGTGTATATACGGGCGTGGTTAGAAGTTGGGGGCGGGGTCGTATATCCCTGTGGGCGTGGTCAGCGTTGAGAGGCGGGGTCACACAGCCCTGTGGGCGCGGTCAGATGCTGAGGGGCGGGGTCACACAGCCCTGTGGGCGTGGTCAGCCGCTGCGGGGCGGAGCGGGGCCAATCGGGGGCGGAATTTGACGGGGCGGTGGGCGGGGCGCTGCGGGCGGGGCGGGGCCGTGGCGCGGCCCGGTGCAGGGCGGGAGCGGCGGCGGCAGCGGCGGGGTCATGGCGTGGTCCCGGTACCAGCTGGGCCTGGCCGCCCTCATGCTGCTCACCGGCTCCATCAACACCCTGGCGGCCAAGTGAGTTCTCCCGGAGGCTGAGGGGGGTCCCGCACCCCGGGGCTGGGGTCCCGCAGCGGCCCTGGGCACCCCCGGGGCTCGGGGCCCTCCCGCGGCTCAGCCCCCCGCAGCTCCCGCGCTCCCCGCGGGGGATTTGAGCTCGGCCTTCGGGGCCTCCATCCCCTCCTTCCGTCACAGGATTGGTCCCCCCCAGGCTCCGGGGGTGTCACGCCCCGGGGTGGGCTCCGTGTTCCCTCGTGTGGCCTTGGGGACAGCGGCCCTTGGGCGCCCCGGGCCCGGCTGTGGTCAGGCTGGGTTGGCACAGCGCCCCCGTGCCCCCCGGCTGGGGAGGTCGCCATGGAACTGGGGGTCAGGCCTGGGCTGGGGTGCCCCATGGGACTGGGGGTGCCCCATGGGACTGGGGGTGCCCCATGGACTAGGGGTCCGGCCTGGGCTAGGGTGCCCCGTGGGACCGGAGCGGGGGGCCCGATGGGACTGGGGGTGCTGGTGCTTGCGGTCCAGCTCCTGGTGATGAGGAGGAAGGGGGTGCGTGGCCAGAGGGGTTGGGGCTCCTCTTGTGGGTGCTGCCCAAGGGTGCAAATCTCCTGCCGTGGGTGCTGGGGAGGAGCCATGCGAGTGCCCCCCAAAACTAGGCTCCCCACACACGCTGCAGCTCACCCCCCCTAAAAGCCAAAAAGGCCGAGTCCCTTCCCTGGGGGAGCCCCCAGGTGCAGCACGATGAGGATGGTGAGAGCTGCCCGGGCAGGGCAGACCTGCCGGGCCGGCTCGTCCCGCTGCCGCTGGGCAGACACCTGCACACCAGCGGGGTTTCAGGCTCCAGCCGGTGTCACGGCAAACCGAGGTCCCTGGGTGGGGAAACTGAGGCAGAGCAGAGCCGGGAGGTGACCCGGGCGCTCAGCCGGCTCTCGAGACCCGTGTGTCCCGACAACGCCTCTTGCGACACCCGCGGCGGGGCTGTGCCGTGTCACCCGGCGCTGACTCACGCCGAAAGCAAAGCCCCTCGCCAAGCGACAGGGACGGGCTAGGGATTGTCCCGGCCGCTGCTGCTGCCCCGTTTCCCCGAGCTCAGCAGGTCTGCGGTGCAGCTGCCGCTCGGCTCAGCAAAAAAGCATCCAGAGGGGAAAGGGGTGCTGGTCTCGGGGTGCACAGCGGCGTGGGGGTGTGCTGGGGACGGGCACCGTCACCCAGGGGCTGGGGTCCCTAAGGAGGGGACATCTTCACCGAAATGGGCCATGGGGACAGTCTGTGTTCATCCTTCTGTGCCGCTTGGTGCACCCAAAGAGGGGGTTTGTGCCCCAAAACCGTGGCTGGGGGTGTGAGCAGTGGGAGCCGCTGCCCCCCCCAGCCTGCGGTCCAGTGTCCTTTGTGTGTCCTGTGACCCTTAGCGCCCAAAGCTTCAAGGTGACACAGAGGGGAGGGAAGGGGTTGGGGTGACCCCACCGCACTGTCCTGGGCTCCCAGGCTTCAGCAGCGACGGGTGCGGGGACACGGGATCACGGGGACATGGGGTCACGGGGACACTGGATCATGGGGACATGGGATCACAGGGACACCTGATCATGGAGACACCCAGTTACGGGGACACAGGATTGTAGTGACACCTGATCAGGGGGACACAGGAGTGTAGAGACACCCGATCATGGGGACACAGTATCACGGGCACATGGGATTGCAGGACTGCATGACACGAGTGTGGGGACCCCATATCGGGGGGCTGTGCAACGTGGGCACAGGGACACCAGGCCCTGGGGACAGCGGGTCACAGGGCTGTGCAACACGGGCGTGGGGACACCGGATTGCGGGGCTGTGCGACACGGGGACACCGGATCGCAGGACTATGTGACACAGCGGTGTCCATTTCCCCGCCTGTCACTCAGGGCCGGGAGCCGGGCCAGGAGCTGCCGGCAGGTTGGGGCAGCCGCATCTTTGTCTCCTGTCCCCGCATCTTTGTCTCTTGTGCCTCCGCCTGTCACCTGCGGGGCTGCCGGTCCAGGTGACAGCCCCGTGCTGGGTTTTGGGGTGACCCCCCGCTCTAACCCCCGTCCTCTCTGTCTCACAGATGGGCCGATAACTTCAGCGCTCCTGGCTGCGGGGGTTCGGAGGAGCACGGTTTCCAGCACCCGTTCCTGCAGGTGAGCCCCCCCCAGCACAACGGCTGCGCCGGCCAGACCACCCCCCTGACCCCCTTTTCCCGCAGGCCGTGGGCATGTTCCTGGGGGAGTTCTCCTGCCTGGGGGTGTTTTACCTGCTGGTGTGGAGGGATCGGCGGAGGCCGGAGCCCAGCATGGCGCTGGCACAGCCCTTCAACCCGCTGCTCTTCCTGCCGCCCGCCCTCTGCGACATGACCGGGACCAGCATCATGTACGTGGGTGAGTGCTGGGGACGGGGACGTCACTGCTGTCCCCTCTTAGTTGTCCCTGAGGCTGTCGGGCTGTGGGACTCCACGGTACGTTCGGTTTTGGGCAGGGACGCTGAAGGGGTGTGATGAGTTGTGGCAGGACTCGGTGAGTTGTGTTCTTTAACGGGGGGACACGGGGTTCCTGGGGGGCTGTGTCTGGGCACGAAGCAGCTCTGAATGGGGGAGACAGCATTGCTGCCCCTTCCTCTGGTCAATCACCGCGCTGCTCTTAATTCGGGGAATCATAGAAGCATTTTGGTTGGAAAAGACCCTCAGGATCACTGAGTCCAACCATTCCCCCACCCCTGTCCCTGCCCCGTGTCCTGAGAACCTCATGTCCGTCTGTCCAGCCCTCCAGGGCTGGTGACTCCAGCACTGCCCTGGGCAGCCTGTTCCAATGCCCCACAGCCCTTTGGGGAAGAAATTGTTCCCCACATCCAACCTCAACCTCCCCTGGGCAACTTGAGGCCGTTTCCTCTGCTCCTTCACGTGTTCCTTGGGTCAGAGCCCAGCGGGGGCCCCGGTTCGGCTCCAGCACCACACACACTTATGGGTCTGTCTCTCCCCGCGCAGCCTTGAACATGACCAGCGCCTCCAGCTTCCAGATGCTGCGAGGGTCCGTCGTCATCTTCACCGGGCTCCTCTCCGTCGCCTTCCTGGGCCGCAAGCTGGAGCTGAGCCAGTGGCTGGGGATCCTGGTGACCGTGGTGGGGCTGGTGGTGGTGGGGCTGGCGGACCTGCACAGCTCCCATGGCCAGAGGCACAAGCTCAGCGACGTGATCACCGGTACGAGGGGAAAGGGACGGGCAGGGAAATAACCCCCCAGGGCACGGCGGTGCTGCCTGGCCTGTGGGCAGGGGCTCAGCGCCCTTTCCTTTCTCTTTTCCTTTCTCTTTTCCTTTTTCTTTTCCTTTCCCTTTTCCTTTCCCTTTTCCTTTCCCCTTTCCTTTCCCCTTTCCTTTCCCCTTTCCTTTCCCCTTTCCTTTCCCCTTTCCTTTCCCCTTTCCTTTCCCCTTTCCTTTCCCCTTTCCTTTCCCCTTTCCTTTCCCCTTTCCTTTCCCCTTTCTCCTTCCCTTCCCCTTCCTTTCCCTTTTCCTTCTTTCCTCCCTTCCTTCCCCTTCCTTCCCCTTCCTTCCCCTTCCTTCCCCTTCCTTCCCCTTCCTTCCCCTTCCTTCCCCTTCCTTCCCCTCCATTCCTCCCTTAATCCCTTCCTCCCTTCCTTTCCCTTTACCTTCCCTTCTCCTTCCTTTCCCTTTACCTTCCCTTCTCCTTCCTTTCCCTTTACCTTCCCCTTCCTTTCTCCTTTCCCTTTCCTTTCCCCTTTCCTTTCCCCTTTCCTTTCCCCTTTCCTTTCCCCTTTCCTTTCCCCTTTCCTTTCCCCTTTCCTTTCCCCTTTCTTCTTCCCTTCCCCTTCCTTTCCCTTTTCCTTCCTTCCCCTTCTTTCCCCTTCCTTCCCCTCCATTCCTCCCTTAATCCCTTCCTCCCTTCCTTTCCCTTTACCTTCCCTTCTCCTTCCTTTCCCTTTACCTTCCCCTTCCTTTCTCCTTTCCCTTTTCCTTTCCCCTTTCTTTTCCCCTTTCCTTTCCCCTTTCTTTTCCCCTTTCCTTTCCCTTTCCCCTTTCTTTTCCCCTTTCCTTTCCCTTTTCCTTCCCCTTTCCTTCCTCCCTTCCCCTTCCTTCCCCCTTCCCCTTCCCTCCTCTCTCCCCCCATCTTCCCTTCTCCTCATCTTCTCTCCCTCTGTTTTTCTTTTCCCCATCTTTCCTTTTCCCCTTCCTTCCATCCATACTCCTCTCCCCCCCGTCCGTCCTTCTCTCCACAGGTGACTTGCTCATCATCATGGCGCAGGTGGTGGTCGCCATCCAGATGGTGCTGGAGGAGAAGTTCGTCTACAAGCACGACGTGCACCCGCTGCGGGCAGTCGGCACCGAAGGTCTGTTGGGACATCAGTTTGGGGCGCTGAGCACCTGAGGGGTGTCAAATCCTGCAAATCTGGGACAACCCCGGTATCGGTCCAGGCTGGGGATGCAGGGATGGGGAGCAGCTCCGGGAGAAGGACTTGGGGTGCTGGGGTGGGACATTGGCCATGACCCGGCCATGTGCGCTGGCAGCCCAGAAACCACCCGTGTCCTGGGCTGCGTCCCCAACCCCGTGAGCAGCAGGTTTGGGGGGATCCTGCCCCTCTGCTCCGCTCTGGTGAGACCCCCCTGCAGTGCTGGTCCAGCTCTGGGTCCTCAGCACAGGACACACATGGAGCTGCTGGAGAGGGGCCAGAGGAGCCCCAGGAATGACCCGAGGCTGGAACAGCTCTGCTGGGGACAGGTGAGAGAGTTGGGGTGTTCAGCTGGAGAAGAGAAGCTCCGGGGAGACCTTAGTGCGGCCTTTCTGGACTTAAAAGGGACCAAGAAGAAAGATGGGGACAGACTTTTGAGCAGGGCCTGTTGTGATAGGACAAGGGGTGATGGTTTTAAATTAAAGAAGGGAAATTCAGGCCAGACATGATGCAGAAATTGTTTGTGCTGAGGGTGGTGAGAGCCTGGCCCAGGTTGGGCAGAGAGGTGGTGGCTGAACCATCCCTGGAGACATCCCAGGCCAGGCTGGACGGGGCTCTGAGCAGCCTGAGCTGGTGCAGATGTCCCTGCTCATGGCAGGGGGGACTGGGGGAGCTTTAAGGTCCCTTCAATCCAAACCACCCTGTGATTTGATGATTTTTTGACATCCCCCCCAGGTTTTTTCGGCTTCCTCATCCTGGCCCTGCTCCTGGTGCCCATGTACTACATCCCCGCGGGCGGTTTCAGCGGGAACCCTCGCCGGACGCTGGAAGACGCCCTGGACGCCTTTTGCCAGATTGGCCACCAGCCCCTGATCGCGCTGGCGCTGCTGGGGAACATCGGCAGCATCGCCTTCTTCAACTTCGCCGGCATCAGCGTCACCAAGGAGATCAGCGCCACCACCCGCATGGTGCTGGACAGTCTCCGGACCCTCGTCATCTGGGCCGTCAGCTTGGCCGTGGGCTGGGAGACCTTCCACGGCCTGGAGGTTTTGGGGTTCGGGGTGCTGCTGACGGGGGCTGCTCTGTACAACGGGCTGCACCGGCCGCTGCTCGCCCGGCTGCGCCGGCGCGGGGACGAGAGCGGCGGCGCCGAACGGGAGGGTTTGCTGCATGGGGACAGCACGGCCATCAACAGCGACAGCTGAGCCCCGCGCCCGTGGGACCCTGGGCTTTATTTCCCTGGATCATTGTCCCTTGTCCCCTCCTCAGGGGGCTCGGCGTGGTGTTGGGGACACCGTGGTGGTGAGGACACCGTGGTGGGGCCAGCGGCTGCTGTCCTGCTGTTATTTGCAGGATAAACCTGTCCCGGCCTCGCTGGGAGGGGACAGCGGCGCTGGGCATGTCCTTCCTTGGCTGGCGGGGAGATATTGAAGCCTCTGCCCCTGTTCCCAAGGGGCTCCAGTGCGGGGGGGCGCTGGGGGGGTTGGGGCTGGTCCCGCTGCTCCCCAACTTGTGTCTCCCCCCAGTAAAGAGCATCTGCCCGTGAGTCGCTCCCTGGGTGTTTGTGCTGTTGTGGGGTCCCTGTGGGGCTGGGGAGCGGGGTGGGGACCCCCCTGGGCCCTGCTGGCCCCAGGGGACGGTTGGTGCTGTGTCCCCCCCATCACGCTGACCCTGCAGGACTTATCACCCACGTCCCCAAGGGAAGGAGAGCACCAGGACCTCTTTCCAGGGTGGAGGGGACAAGGCGGCAAGCCCCAGTGTCCTTGGGGGCCTGCCTGCCTGCCCCAGTTTAGGGGGGGGTTAGATCCTGCCCTCCCCATTTCACAACACCCACTGCTCATCCTCAGGCGGCTGTTTCTACAACGTTTATTTGCTATGTGGGGGGTGCGCCCCAAAGAGTTTAGCACAGTCGGGGAGTTCGGCTCTACCTTTATTTCCTCTCTGTTTCGGGGCCCATGGTGGGACCCTGGCAGCGGCAGGGTGGGGGGCAGCGGCGTTCGGACCCCCCGGCGTGGGATGGGGTGATGGGGGGTGCTCGATGGGGCAGGGGCAGCATCACCCGGCTACTCTCTGTGGGATAAAGGATTTTGGGGGTGAGGCAGGGCCTGGCTGCCCCATCTCCGCCGTGGGGATTTGGGGGTCACAGACTCACATGGCGTTTTGCTTGTAGTGCCGAAGCGCCTGCTCGGCCACCAGCTCCATGAAGCGCGGGTCGTCCCAGGAGATGTCCCCGGGCACGGTGAGGGACAGCGGCTCTGAGTCGAACAGCTGCACCGTCACCTGCGTGTCGGGGGGCGCCGAGGGGTCCTCGGGGTTGGGAGCCTTGGACAGGACCTGGAAGAGCGGGGGACGCACAAAGGGAGAGCCGGGCTAGTCCCCCGCGCCGGCCTCTGGCCCTGGCAGCGGCGCAGCCACCACTTTTGTGCCCGGCCGGGCTCACAATCGCCTCTTTCTCCCCCTGACCCACTTTCCGCGGCTACAAAAAGGGCGGCGGGACGGGGGCGTTTCGAGCCCCGCGGCCGCGGGGACGCACCGTGGTGACCTGCAGGAAGCCGTCGGTGTCCTGGGTGAGGTTGGCCAGGCGGGACACCCAGCCGAACTGGCGGTTGAGCTGCTCCAGGAGGCTGCTGGTGTTGAGCATCTCGGCCTGGAAGGCGCGGAGCAGCTCGTCGTAGCGGCGCGTGAAGCGCTCGGCCAGGCGCAGCGCGTCCTCCAGCTGCTCCCGCAGCTGCTGCTGCGCGGGGTCGGTCTGCTGGCAGTCTGGGGGGGCACGGGGAGCTTTGGGGGCAGCAGGGTGCCGGGGTTCACCCCAGCGCCGCTGCTGGAGCCCCCTCGCACCCAGCTGAATCTCAGCCCCGCAACCCCCGTGCGTGCACTGCTTGCACCCCACCAAGTCTCAGACCCACACCCTCAGCCCCGCTGCCTGCACCCCTTGCACCCCACTGCATCTCATTCCCTCATCCCGGTGCCTGTAGCCCTTTAAACCCCACTGCATTTAACCCCCTCACCTCCAGCCCTAGTGCCTGTGTCCTCTTGCACCCCAACACATTTTATAGCCTCAGCCCCAACCCTGGGGTATCCACCCCTGGCACCCCACAGCATCTTACCCCCTCACCTCCAGTGCCTGCACCTTCTCGCATTTAACCCCCTCAACCCCAGCCCCAGTGCATGCACCCCCTTGCACCCCATAGCATCTTATGCACTCACTCCCATGCCTGCACCCCTTTAAACCTCACTGCATTTAACCCACTCACCTCCAACCCCAACATGTGCACCCCCTTGCACCCCACTGTATTTCATCCCCACACCCCCAACCCTGCTGCCTGCCCCCCTTGCACCCCACAGCATCTTATATCCTCACTCCAGTGCCTGCACTCATTTAAACCCCACTGCATTTAACCCCCCCAGCTCCAGTGCCTGCACCCCACTGCACCCCGTTGTATTTAATCCCTGTGCCCCCAGCCCCACTGCATGCACCCCATTGCACTCCACCACATTTTATCCCCTCAGCCCCAACCCTGGTGCATCCACCCCTTTGCACCCCTCAGCATCTTATCCCCTCACCCCCCATGTCTGCACCCCCTTTAAACCCCACTGCACAATATCCCCTCACCCCCAAGTGCATGCACCTTCTTGATTCAACCCCCTCACCCCCAGCCCCCATGTGTGCACCCCCTTGCACCCCACAGCATCTTATGCACTCACCCCCAGTGCCTATACCCCTTTAAACCCCACTGTATTTCACCCCCTCACCCCTAGCCCCAATGTGTGCACCCCCTTGCACCCCACAGCATCTTATGCACTCACCCCCAGTGCCTATACCCCTTTAAACCCCACTGTATTTCACCCCCTCACCCCCAGCCCCCATGTGTGCACCCCCTTGCACCCCACAGCATCTTATGCACTCACCCCCAGTGCCTATACCCCTTTAAACCCCACTGTATTTCACCCCCTCACCCCCAGCCCCAATGTGTGCACCCCCTTGCACCCCACAGCATCTTATGCACTCACCCCCAGTGCCTATACCCCTTTAAACCCCACTGTATTTCATCGCCTCACCCCCAGCCCCCATGTGTGCACCCCCTTGCACTCCACCACATTTTATCCCCTCAGCCCCAACCCTGGTGCATCCACCCCTTTGCACCCCTCAGCATCATATCCCCTCGCCCCTCGTGTGTGCACCCCCTTTAAAACTCCACTGCACATCATCCCCTCACCCCCAAGTGCATGAACCCCCTTGCACCCCACTGCACCCCATCCCTGGTGCCTGCACTACCTTATACCCCACTGCATCTCATCCCCAGTGCCTACATCCCCTTGCACCCCACCCCCTAAATGTGTCCATTCCCCCCTCCCCATCCCCTCGCTGACCCACGGCGAGGATGTCCCGGCACTTCTCGCACTCATCGCGCATCCGCAGGCAGCCGGCCGAGTTCCTCCGGATCTCCCGACACACCATGCGGTCGTCGCTGAAGTTACGGGACTCTGCGGAGAGCACCCCAAAAACACCGCGGTGCGGGAGGCAGCACCACAGACCCCCAAGCCCAGGGCAGAGCTGCGGCGCCAGCACCCTGGGGTGCCACGGCGGGGCATTAAAGTGCTTTTCCCGGGGAATTTCACCCCCGGCGGCTGTTGGTTGCGCAGCGCAGCGCTCCCTGCCAGCCCGCCTTTCGAAATCGCCGTTTCCCAGCCGCCGGGGCCGCGGTGGCAGACGGTGACGGCACCGGCACTCGGGCAAAACAAACACCTTCCCGAAACAGCGGCGGCTCCGGCAGCCAAGATTTAAGTGGCGGGGGGGGAAATCCAAAAAACACCCGGCAAAGCACAAACAGTGGAGCCTGTGATTCCTGGGCTCCCATGGGGATTCCCTGATGTGTCGTTGAGCTCATCCTCTAAATTAGTTACCGCTTAATAAGAAGGGGGGGCTTGCTGGGAATTCTGGCCATAAGCACGCCGCTTCCAGCCGAACTGGGGGACCCACGACCCCCACCCGTGGCTGAGCACCCTACCTGAGCCAAAGGTGCCCATGGGGCGCTCCCAGCCGCCCTGCACCTCGTCCAGCATCCGCTGCGTCATCTCGAAGAGCGGCTGGAAGAGGCGGTGGAAGCTGTGGTGGGGATGCGGGAACAAGGGATGCAGCTCCCGGGAAAACCTCTGGCTGCGCGGGACCAGGCGGACGCGCTGGACCCGGGGGCGGAAAGCCTCGCGGAACCCGCCGAAGGGCGCTGGGAAGAAGGGGTGAATGCGGCCGTAGACTTGGGTGCTGTCCTGGAAGATGTCGTCCACCTCGTCCTCCAGCAAACCGAATCGTTCTTCCAGGTCCTCAAACTGCCGCTCCTGGCGCTGGTCGCGCTCCAGCAGCGAGTCGATGCGCTCGCCGTTCACCCAGATGGAGAACGGGGACGAACGGTTGAGGAATTCCTCCAACTGCCGGGCAGGGGAGAATCACAGTCACAGAGCGTCAGGGGTTGAAGGGCCCTGGAAAGCTCACCCAGTGCAATCCCCCCATGGAGCAGGAACACCCAGATGAGGTTACACAGGAAGGTGTCCAGGCGGGTTGGAATGTCTGCACAGAAGGAGACTCCACAACCCCCTGGGCAGCCTGGGCCAGGCTCTGACACCCTCACCCCCAACAAGTTGCTTCTCATATTCAAGTGGAACCTCCTGTGTTCCAGTTTGCACCCATTGCCTTGTCCTGTCCCTGGTTGTCACCAGCAGAGCCTGGCTCCATCCTCCTGACACTGCCCCTTTCCATCTTGATCCCCAGGAATGAGTCCCCCCTCAGTGTCCTCTTGTCCAGCTCCAGAGCCCCAGCTCCCTCAGCCTTTCCTCACACGGGAGATGCTCCACTCCCTGCAGCATCTTGGTGGCTGCGCTGGACTCTCTGCAGCAGTTCCCTGTCCTGCTGGAACTGAGGGGCCACAGCTGGACACAAGATTCCCTACCCCACAAATCCTCCGTTCCCAGCACCGCCGCTGCTGCGGTCCCAGCTCTCACCTGCCGCCCCACCAGCCCTGAGCCGCTGTGGCAGGTTCGGGAGTAGAAGCGCATGCAGGTGTGTTTGAGGCAGGGCTTGCACTCCTCCCACAGCGCCAGCATCGTCTCGTTGCAAACCTCCTGCTTGGCCGCCAGCTGCTGCTCCTTGTCCCGCGCCAGCTGAACCGCCTCCTGCAAAGCACCCACATCCAGGATGGCACCCAGCACCCCCGGGAACAGCATCCCCCAGACCCTCCGGATGCATCCCAGCCCGGGTACCACCGCCCTCCTCATCCTCGCTCACCTCCTTCCTCCTCTTGGTCTCCTCCAGCGTGTGCAGGATGGCTTGGTGGTCCTTGCTGGTCTTGTCCATGAGGGTCTTCATCTGCTTCACCCCATTGATGGCATTTTCCACCTCCGTGTCGATGTATTTGCTGCCAGCCGCTGACATCTCTGGCAAGGATGAGGAGGAAAAGCGTCCCTCGCCCGCTGCTCCCGAGATGGGGGGAACCCCACCAGCCCACACAAGTATTTGGGGGGGCAGAGTCCTGTTTGCTCAGCAACGGCCCCGTTCCAGTTCATAGACCCAAAAATCCCGCCCAGGCTGGAGCCGCATCTCGCTGCCCATCACCCTGACATTGGGGCAGCGCTGCCATGAGTTCCCCCCACCTGCCCCCCAGGAATGGCCTCACGCCGAGGTGGCCATCGGGCTGTGCTGTCCCCATCCAGTCATTGTCACCAGCTCTTGCTGTGACCACCCCAGCCCCGGGGGATCTCTGGGTGGAAAATCTTCCTTTCTTGTCCCCCCAAAAGCATCCAGCCCCAACACTGCATTCCCATCTCACTCAGGGATGATGTTGTGCGCCCCCCAGGGATGATGCAGTGCCCCCCAAATCCAGCCACTCCCAGGGATGACATGGTGCCCCCCCCAGGGATGATGCTGTGCCCCCCAATCCAGCCACCCCCAGGGATGACATGGTGCCCCCCAGGGATGATGCTGTGCCCCCCTCCAAACTGCCCCCCCAGGCATGACACTGTGCCCCCTTCCAAGCAGCCCCCCCAATGGACGATGCTGTGTTCCCCCAATCCAGCAACCCGCAGGGATGATGCTGTGCTCCCCCCAGAGATGATGCTGTGGTCCTCCAATCCAGCGACCCCCAAGGATGACGCCGTACCCCCCAGGGATGACGCCGTGCCCCTCCATCCAGCACCCCCCGTGGACACAGCCCCCCCCCCCCCCTCCACCCCACAGCCATCCCATTTGCTCCCTCAGCCTACAGGGAACAATCCCTCCCCCAATTAAAAGCCGTGCTCCCCCCCAACCCATTGGGTCCAGCATCCCCCCACCCAGCACCACCTGGGGTGCTGCCAGACCCCCCGCGCCCCCTACCCCACGACCCCCACCCGGGCTGTCCCCCCCCACTCACGCTTGAGCTCGCTGGGGGGGACGAGGGCCTGGCCCCCCCGCCCGGCGAGCAGGAGCCCGAGCAGCGCGAGCGGCAGCAGCGCCATGGTCCCGGCCATGGTCCCGTCCCTGCAGGCAGCGGGGGGGTCAGAGCAGGATCCGCCCCCACCCCCCCGGCCACGGGGCTCTGAGTCAGCAGCAGGGACAAGCCCCCCCGTCCTCCCCGGGCATCGCTCTGGGGACACGGTGATGATTGAGCTAATGCTGCGTTACCCAGGGGAGCCGGGGGCTGCAGCGCATCCCCATGGGGGGGTCTCTGGGCAGGGGGGTCCTGCTCGCAGCCCTGGCTGGGGGGGCAGGATGTGCAGCCCGTGTCCCCCCCCACCTGCCTGCGGGACAAACAAGCCCCAGGCCCAGGGCCAGGCAGGGCGGGCGGCCAAGGCAGTGACCAGGCACAGATTCCCCCATACCGTGAGAGCCAGCGCTGCTTTTCTGTTACCCGGCAGGGATGGAGAAAGGCTGGGAGGGCTCTAAGGAGCAAGGGGGGGCAAAGCCAGGGCAGCTCTGAACCCCTGCCAGCTGCAGGCAGGGATGGGCACAGCTGGCAGGACCCCGGCCTCCCCGAAAGGTGCCATGCCCAAGGCACCCGGGGCTGCGCAATATCGGGGCTTCCAACCGCCCCTCCCCCGCAAAAAAAGTTTATGCAATGGCCCAGCTGCGGTGGGGCTCTGCCCGCCCCCCCCCGGTGCCCTGCAGCACTGCAGCACCCATTGCAGCACCCATTGCAGCACCCATTGCAGTACCGCTGCACCCCCCTGCCCTGCTGCCCCTCCACAGCGCTGCCCCCTAAATAAACCCCCATCCCGCCCCAGCTCCATCCTGCCCGACCCGGGGCATTGTGGGAAACTCCTGCCCAATGGGCTGAGCATCCAGCCACCGCATCACCCCCCCAGCACAGTGCGGAGGGGTGGGCGGCACCCCGGGGTGCACGGCTCCCAGCTCTGCCCCAACAGCAGCTGCCCCACACCCATGGGTTGCTGTGCACCCCCAAAACAAGCGTGAAGCACCCAGTCCTCCCACAGCCAGGGCAGTGGCACCCCAGGGAGCACCCCGGGGAGGGGTGGAGGGGCTCCAGCACCGGCTGAGACCGGGCAGAGCTCACGGCAGGGATGGGGAGATGAGGAGGAGATGGATGGGGAGACGGGGATGGGGAGACGGGGATGGGGAGACGGGGATGGGGAGACGGGGATGGCAGGGAGGGCGGAGAGGGATGGGGGGACAGGAATGGGATGGGGATCCGTACCTGCACCCCGCCGCCCTGGCCGGCTCCACCGCACCCGCCCCCGCCCGCTCCTATTTATCCGGCCGCGGCCCCGCGGGTCCGCCCCGCTCCGGCCCCGGAGCTTTCTGGAACCGGCGGGACCGGCCCCGTCCCCGTCCCCCCCGCGGCCCGTTTCCCGTTCTCCCCCGCGCCCCGACGCCGCGGGGTTGGGCGTGGTGCCGCTCGCACATCCCGCCTCGCCGCGGGTGGGCATCGCCCCCCCAAAAAACGGGGGTGTGGGGGGGACGGGACACGGGGAGCTCGCATTCTATCCGCGCTCTCCCTGGGGTTCACAAAACCCGGCGGGGGAAACCTCGCCAGACATTGCGCAGCCTTTGTTATCCCATCCCGGGGGGGCCGGTGCGGACGGGGCATCCCCTCCCCACCCGCGTACCCAGCGGGGGCTGCGTGGGACCCCCCCCCCAGCTCCTTAACCCCCGGCCCAGCTGCAACATCCGCCGCTGCCACGGGGGAAACTGAGGCACGGGGGAAACAAACTGAGGCACAAGGGAAACTGAGGCACGGGCCCCACCCGCCTCCGCTCCCGGCCATGGCCCCCCCCGCACAGCCCGAAGCCGCAGCTCCCCCCCGGGGCTATAAACAACTTCCCAGCTGCTGGTCACGGCCCAGCGCCCGAACGCCGCCTGGGGAACTGGAGGGACTGGTTGGCGCCCAGTAAAGAGGCGGGGCCGGCGCGCAGGGGCTGGGGAGCTGCTGATCCCCCCCCCGCCCCGTTCCGAGGGGTGGGAGGTGCCCACGGCCCCGCGGGACCGGAGCCGCCCCCGGGAGCGCTGCCCAGCGCGGCCGCACGGACGGTACCTGGGACGGGCCGGGACGGGCCGGGCGGGGGGTACACGGGCCCCCCGGAGCGTGGGGGAGACACTTGGGTGCGTGTTGTCCCGGGACACGCGTGTGCACGGGGGGGTGATGGGGGTGCGAGATCTTCCGGGACTGTGTAAGGGACATGTCGGTGCATGTTCTGCCAGCACCGTGCCGGGGGGAGCCTGGGAAGGTGGGTGCAGGTTCTTGGGGTTAAAGAGGGGCTGGTGCTTCACCCAGCCCCCCGCACCCCCTTTTCTAGGGGCTTCACACCCCGCTCTGCTCCCCGCAGCCCCAGCGCACGTGGAGGGGGGACATCTCCGTGGAAGAGGGGACATCCCCGAGCAGGAGCCATCTTGGTCTGACATCCGAGCACCCCGGGGGGGCCCGAGCAACCTTCCTCTTCCTCCTCCAGCCTCCTCTTCCTCCCCCAGCACAGAGCAGCCACGTAACCCCTGTGCTGCCGGTGCTGGCACAGACAGACGGACGTCCCTCGGTCCTGCCGTGGCAGCGGAGGCAGAGGTGAGGAGCCAGCGAGGTGCCACCAAGTTGCCTTTGCAGTTTTCGGGGCGATGGCCTATGCCTGGGGCAGGAAGAACAAGCAGAATGGGCTGGTGTACAACATCCTCCAGGAGACGCTGTTTGGGGACCTGGGGGAGGAGTTGGGAGAGTTCTGGCAGTTCCGAAGCCCCGGTAAAGGCCGGTGGCCGAGCAGGACCGTGCGGCTGCCGTTTAGGAAGAAGCAGATGTGGGAGGAACCTGATGATGGGCTCCCAGTGCACCTTATGTTTGCAGACGCAAGGATGGAAGAGCAATGGAAGGAAGAATTCCCGGACGTGTGGGCGCGGGATGAGACGGACTGCGGGCGGGTGGCCGGCGAGGTGGAGGTGAGCGGGACGTCGGTGCCATTCAAACCGCAGCCCCGGATGTCAGCAGGGATGGAGGAGGTGGCAGCGCGGCTACTGAGGAAGCTGGAGCGGGGTGGCGTGGTGGTACGAGGCACCTCTCCCTCCAACAGCCCCTTTAAGCTCAGCAAAAAGCACGACGGGAAGACGTGGCGCCTGACGCTGGATTGCAAAGCCATCAACAGGAGCACCCCGGTGGTGGTACCGCGGGTGGCCCTGGATAGGACCAAGCTCGTCACCACGCTCAGCCCGCAGAGCAAGTATTTCTCGGTGCTGGATCTCTCCAACGCCGCCTTCGCCATCCCCTTGGCGGCCGGTTCCAGAGCCAGGTTTGCCTTCAGCTTTCGGGGCCAGCAGTACCTGTTCACCCGCCTGCCCCAGGGCTTCCACAGCACCCCCTCCATCGTGCACCGGCGCGTGGACGAGATGTTGTCCCAGCTGGACCAAGAAGATAGAGCTTGGGTTTTATCCTATGTTGATGACATCCTCATCGCCGGGAGAAACGAGAGGGAAACTGAAGCCCGAACGAGGAAAGTCCTGAAGCTGATCCAAAAAACAGGCTTTAAAGCCAAGTATGAGAAGGCACAGCTTGTGCAGCCCAATGTGGTCTACCTGGGGATGACGATTGGCCCCAAGGGGCGAGGGATCCCCCGCAGCAGGGTGGACGCCATCCAAAAAGCTCCCTCCCCGTGCGATATCCACAAACTCCGCTCGCTGCTCGGCCAGTTTGTCAACCTGCAGGATCACATCCCCGATTACTGGGAGCTGGCCCGGCCGCTCCAGCGCCTCACCCTGCAGCACGTCCCGTGGGAGTGGGGAGCGGAGCAGGAGCAGGCGCTGAGCCGCCTCAAACGCGCCATCCAGGCTGCGCCCCCCCTGCGCTTCCCCGATAAATCCCAGCCCTTCATCATCAGGTTGACGACCAACGAAGAGACGGTGGCGGCCGCCTTGCTGCAGGAGGATGAAGAGGGGCATCTGGTCCCGGTGGGACATCGCTCCCGCATGCTGAAGGAGCGCGAGGTGTCCTGTCCGTGGCCGGAGAAGGGGTCCCTGGTGGTGGTCTGGGCCGTGCAGGCGTTCAAGACCCTCACGGGGTCGGCCCCCATCTGCATCCAGATGCCCCATTCCCCGTGGAAATGTCTTCTGGCGAGCGAAGGGTCAGGGTCCGGCGGGACAAACCTGCAGCCGGCATGGTGGACTCTGCGCCTGGTCAACGGGGGGCTGACCGCAAGGGGACCCCAAGCTGAGAGGGGCCTGGTCCCCACTGCTCCCCCGCTGCGGCTGCCGCTCCTCCACATCCCCACGGCCAACGTGTGGTTCGTGGCCACCAAGGCGGTTTCCTCCATGGGCTTTGCCGCTGTCAACCTGGAGGAGCGGTGGCTGCTGGGGGTGGCCGAGGGCCACTCGGCGCTGAGCGCGGAGCTGCTGGCTCTCAGGGAGCTCATGCACCGTCACCGGTCCCCGGCACCGCTCTACGTGTACACCAACCAGTGGGCCTTGGTGAAATCGCTACGAAGCCATGTAAGGAATTGGCAGCTGTGGCTCAGGTCCGGGGAGGGTTTGTGGCCGAGCATCTGCCAGTGGGTCTGCGCCGAAGCGGGGAGGCTGCACATCAGGTGGGTGGGAGGGGACAGGAGCGAGGACGCGGAGGGCAGGGAGTGGTGCCACAGAGCGGGCAGGAGGGCCGGGGCGATGGCCGGCGGGGCCGCGGGCACACGCTGGGTCTGGGAGCCCTCCAAGCACGAGAAGCAAGAGATCATCGCCCAGTGCCACGGGCGCTGGCACGAAGGGGTGCAGGGGACCCTGGCGAGGGTGCGGCAGGTGGCGTGCTGGCAAGGTGACAGCCGGCAGGTGAGCCTGTGGGTGCAGAGCTGCCTGCAGTGTGCCGCGGGCAGGGGGGCCACACGCAGGGTGCCCCCCCAGCGGGCAGAGGGGCCGTGGTCGCAGCTTCGCCTGGACTGCGTGAGCGGGCTCCCCGAGGGCGCCGGGGGGCTGCACGCCCTCCTGGTGCTGGAGGATGAGTTTTCGGGGTGGCTGGAAGCCTTCCCGCTGTGGGAGAAGACGGCGGCCACAGTGGTCGAGGTGCTGAGCCGGGAGGTCTGTGCGCGGTACGGGACGCCCGGTACCATCCGCTTGCCGCGAGTGCCGCATTTCCTGCGGGACGCCGTGCTGAGGCTGATGCCGGAACGCGACGTGTGTCCAGCGTGGAAGGTGGCGGAGGCCGGGAAGCCGGGACCGGGCGCCGCGGTCCTGCAGCGGCTGGCGCAGGCGGCTGGTACGGAGTGGGTCGGGATGCTGCCCCTGCTGCTGGCGGCCGCCAGGGCCACGCGGGCGCAGGTGGAGGAGATGGGACCGTACCAGATCACCTGTGGGTTCCCGGTGGAGATGTGGTGGGGACGCGAGAGGGTGGCCAATGGCAACATCCTCGCCTGTTTCAGGACGCTGGAGAAGGATGAGACCGGCTACAGGGGCCGGCTGGAAACCACATTGCAGGGGGGACTGCCCAGAGAGGGATGGTAGTCATGGAATAGTTGGTGTGGGAAGGGTCCATTAAAGCTCCCCCAGTCCCCTGCCATGAGCAGGGACATCTGCACCAGCTCAGGCTGCTCAGAGCCCCGTCCAGCCTGGCCTGGGATGTCTCCAGGGATGGTTCAGCCACCACCTCTCTGGCCAACCTGGGCCAGGCTCTCACCACCCTCAGCACAAACAATTTCTGCCTCATAGAATCACAGAATCATTTCAGTTGGAAGAGACCCTCAGGATGATCAAGTCCAACCATAAACTAACCAGCTGTAGCACTAACCGGTGTCCCTAAGAACCTCATCTAAATGCCTTTCTGAATCTCCCTTCTTTTAGTTTTAAACCATTATCCTATAGTTTTTAGTTTGAAGCCATTCTCATTGGTGGCTCACGGCCAGTGTCTCAGCCCAGCACCCCAAGTCCTTCTCCTGGGGCTGCTCCCCATCCCTGCATCCCCAGCCTGGACCGACACCGGGGTTGTCCCGACCCAGGTGCAGGACCTTGCACTTGGCCTTGTTGAACCTCATGATGTTCCCATGGCCCCACTGCTGCAGCTTGTCCAGGTCTCTCTGGGTGGATCCCGTCCCTCAGGTGTGTCCCCTGCACCACTCAGCTTGGCGGCACCTGTGAACTTGCTGCGGGTGCTCTCAATCCCATTGTGTCATTGATGGAGATATTAAATTGCTTTGGGGCTTTTAAGCCAGTCTGGGTGTTCTTAGGCAGGACTGGGAAGCTTTTAGGTAGGACTAAGCAATGCACAAGCTCTTGCTATGGTGTTCAAGCGCAGGGAGGGAAGGCTCGCTGGCTATACTGGTTTTGACTGGGACAAGGTTGGTTTTCTTCAGAGCATCCAGCACGGTGCTGGGCTCTCCAGCTGTGACCCCGGGGGTGCTGGGAGCACTGGGGTGGTGTCTCCATCCCCAGGCCTGGGCCAGCTGGACCAGCTTTTCCTCAGGACTGTGTGATATGGTGAGCAACGGCCTTGCTTTAGTTTCCTTATTTTCTTTCCCTCTTTTTCTACTTCTCGTTTATTAAACCATTTTTATCCGGAGCCACAGGTTTTGTTTTTCCTCCTCCTTTCTGCACCGGGTTTGGGTGGGATAGAGTTAAATTTCTTTTCGGCAGCTCACGGTTTGGGTTTGGGCTGTGAACGGCGTTGATAAGAGCGGGATGGATGCTTTTGTTATCTTGCTGCTTGCACAGCATCAAGGCCATTTCTACTCCTCATTTCTCTACTCCACACGGGGAACTGAGGCTCAGGACCCTCTGGGAGCAGTGGGAGAGGAAAAAGGAGCCACCGTGTCCAACACCCGAATCTCAACCCCTTCGTGACCCCAGGTGATGTCCCGATGCTCCTCGTGGTCTTCAAAGGGTGGTGGGTCCATGTCCTTCTCCATCTCTCACAGAATCACAGAACGTTAGGGATTGGAAGGGACCTCAGAAGATCTCTCCTGATGGTTCTCAGGTTGTAGTCGTTCTTCTACTTAAAATCGTAGAAATCGTGGGATCATTTAGGTTGGAAAAGACCCTTAAGGTCAACTTCAACGATTAAACCAAGTGATGGAGAGTGACCACAAGCCCTGCGAGTGCACAGACCCGGGGACCCCGAGCTCTGGTCCATAAGCTGGTTGAGGCCAGAGGAGCAGCAAGGTGGGAGCTGGGGGCTCACTTGGGCACCCCCAAATGATGAGTTGCCCTCGACAACAGGTATGAAATAGAACAAGGGCGAGTGTAGAGTCTTGAATCTGGTCAGGAACAACCCCAGGTTCCAATGTAAGTTGGGGAATGAGCTGTTGGAGAGCAGTGTAGGGGAAAGGGACCTGGGGGTCCTGGGGACAGCAGGGTGACCATGAGCCAGCACTGGGCCCTTGTGGCCAGGAAGCCAATGGGACCTGGGGTGGGTTAGAAGGGGGTGGTCACTAGGTCAGAGAGGTTCTCCTGCCCCTCTGCTCTGCCCTGGGGAGACCACACCTGGAATCTTGTGTCCAGTTGTGGCCCCTCAGCTCCAGCAGGACAGGGAACTGCTGCAGAGAGTCCAGAGCAGCCACCAAGATGCTGCAGGGAGTGGAGCATCTCCCGTGTGAGGAAAGGCTGAGGGAGCTGGGGCTCTGGAGCTGGACAAGAGGACACTGAGGGGGGACTCATTCCTGGGGATCAATATGGAAAGGGGCAGTGTCAGGAGGATGGAGCCAGGCTCTGCTGGTGACAACCAGGGACAGGACAAGGGGCAATGGGTGCAAACTGGAACACAGGAGGTTCTGCTTAAAGAGGAGAAGCAACTTGTTGGGGTGAGGGTGGCAGAGCCTGGCCCAGGCTGCCCAGGGGGTTGTGGAGTCTCCTTCTATGCAGACATTCCAACCCGCCTGGACACCTTCCTGTGTAACCTCATCTGGGTGTTCCTGCTCCATGGGGGGATTGCACTGGATGAGCTTTCCAGGGCCCTTCCAGTCCCTGACATCCTGTGATTCTGGGGCCCCTCAGGTTGCCCAGGGGCTGGTACCCCATGGACTGGTGGCCAGGACACAACAGCTACCCCAGCAGAAGTAAATTTAGTGGTGCTGTGACGAGCTGGCAGCCGCAGCGCTGGCTCAGCACAGGTGAGGAAGAGCAGCCGAGGATGAGGATGGTGAAGGAGACCTCAGGTGCCACCAACAGCCACCACCTGAACCCCAAAAAGATGCCATGGGCTGGGTATCGAAGGACACGACGGCTGCAAGAGCATCACTGTGGCGATGAAGAAATTATTGTGATGGGCACCAGGGTGTTCTCTGGGTGGGAAATCCCAGCGAGACACCCCCAAAATGCTCCTAGAAATTGCGGGGGGGGGGGGTGAGGGGACCCAAAAGCATGGGATGGGGCGAGGGGCTCAGCAAGGAGCCCCCAAACATCCCTGAGCGCCATGGGAACCCTGTCCCGTGTCTCAGGACTGGGACCAGTGTGGCGAACCACAGCAGCCAGAGTCCCAGCCATGACCCCAGACCCCCAAACACAGACCCAGGACCCCAGACCCCTAACCCCATATCCCAGACCCAGGGGCCAGACCCCAGGCCCATCTCCCCAAACCCCCATATTCCTGACCCAGATCTAGGGGCTGAAAAAGGTAGGAGTAGGAGGCGCTGGACAGAGACTCGAACTCTTGTTGGTTACTCTGAGCAGTATTGATTGTAGAAGACTCGCAGGAACAGCAGCGTCGGGTCACCTCCCCAGAGAGTGACAATCATACAGCCATACAGCTGTCATTATATAGGGTTCTAACAGGTATTGTGCAACTAAGCAAAATTTATCACTGTCCAGCAGAATTTTCTAAGTATTCACGATGTCCTCAGGTTCCTTCCATCCCAGTGGTCTATGGGTTCCACTTCTTCCTTCATGTTCCACTACGGCAAGCACCGAACGAAAGGTCTTTGGGTCGCAGGGCCAGCTTGTCTCATTTGTTATCTATAGTTCATCAGTCTAGCACGGAAATCAACGGTGCTAAGAATTGAGCATTTATCAATGTCTTAATTAAAGGTACAAAGCAGCATAAGGTAACCATGCTCGTGGTTCTGGGTAAGGGCTATACAAGCTGAGACTTTCAGCCTTAGCAGCACAGCTTATAACACTGATATAAGCCTAAAATCCTAATTTCCTATTTCCCCACAACAAGGGCCAGACCATGGACCACAGACCCGTCATCCCAGAGCCAGGGGTCAGGTCCAGGACCCCAGACCCGTCACACAAAATCCCCACGTGCAGGGGCTGTGCCAGGACCCCAGACCCATCTCCCAGGTCCTTGACCCAGATCCAGGGGCTGTACCCCAGATCCTACACCCCAACTCCCCACGTCCCTGCCCCGCATCCATGGGCCATAAAAAAGATCCCAGCCCCGCATCCATGGGCCATAAACAGGATCCCAGCCCCATATCCCACATCCAAGGGCCATACCCAGGACCCCAGCCCCACATCCCATATTGCTGCCCCACATTAAGGGCCATACCAAGGACCCCAGCCCATCTCCCCACATCCCTGCCCCACATTAAGGGCCATATCCTGGACCTCAGCCCATCTCACCACATCCCTGCCCCACATTAAGGGCCATACCCCAGACCCCACCCCCATCTCCCCACATCCCTGCCCCACATTAAGGGCCATACCCAGGAACCCAGCCCATCTGCCCACATCCCTGCCCCACATTAAGGGCCATATTCTGGACCCCAGCCCATCTCCCCACATCCCTGCCCCACATTAAGGGCCATACCCGGACCCCAGCCCATCTCCCCACATCCCTGCCCCACATTAAGGGCCATATCCTGGACCCCAGCCCCGTCTCCCACATCCCCGTCCCACATCCAGGGGCCATATCCTGGACCTCAGCCCCATCTCCCCACATCCAGGGGCCATACCCCGCACCCCAGCCCATCTCCCCACATTAAGGGCCATACCCCGCACCCCATCCCCATCTCCCCACATCCAGGGGCCATACCCCGCACCCCAGCCCATCTCCCCACATCCCTGCCCCAGGGACGTGCCCAAACCCCCGTTCTGACCCCAGCCCCTCACGTCCCCAAGCCAGACTCCTGTGCCACTCTGCCCTTAGCCCAGGACACCCAAACCAGCCCCCCTTCTGCAGACCCCAGACCCCCCAAAGATGCTGCTGACCGAGGCCAGCTCGGCTCAGCACGCCCAGCACGGCCCAGCACGGTCCAGCTCAGCGTCGGTCGCACATGTGTTTGCCATTAGTGCTCAGGGACGTCGGGCGGGCGCCGGAGCCGTTTCCTCCATTGCGCGTCCCGGTGGCTCCGCCGTCCCCGTCCCGCGTGGGCAGAGCCCACGGGTGCGCAGGGGATGTTGTACCGGCGGGGTGGCCGCTGAACGGCTCCCGGGTGGTTTTGGGAGCGGGGGGCCGGTTTTGGGGGGGAGCAGCAGCCCCGGCCATGCTGGCCGCTCGCTGACGCTGGCCGGGGCGGATGCGGGAAGCGGGACCGTGAGGCCTGGGGGGCACAGGACCGGACCCACCGCCCCCCCAGCGCGGGGCTATGAGAGGTGAGTGGGGGGCGGCTGGGGGGGCTGGAGCTGCGGAGAGAGCAGGGGGGACGCTGGCACTGGGGACGGGGGGGGGCGCTGGCACTGGGGACGGGGGGGATGGCCGTGGTGGAGTCAGGGGCACTGGGGCGATGCACCCCCCAAATCCCAGTGCACCCCACGGCCGGGGGCTCCAGCCATGGGCAGGGACCCCCCGGTTGGAGTGAGAAGCAAGAAGGGCTGGGGGGGGTCCCATTTGCTCATAACCCACCACTTGTTGACTCCCCGGGGCAGAAAAGCACCATTTGGGGTGGAAAAGCTCCATTTAGGGCGTAAAAGCTCAATTTGGGGCGGAAAAGGTCCATTTGGGGCAACTGAAAAGCGAAGGGCTGTGTAAGGAGAGGAGGGAGGGAGGGAATCGCCACCGCCCCACCCAGCGACCCCCCCACGGCAACCCCCCTCCTTTGCATGGGGAAGGCCAGGCTTTATAAAGCCAGGCTTTCCAAAGCCGGTGCTGCGCTCACCCCGGCTGTGTCCCCTTGGGCTGGAAACCCCTTTGGCTGGTGAGGAGCTGGGGGGCCGGGGATTGGGGGGGGGGTTAAGTTTTGGGGTGCTGGAGAGGGGCCACTATCCCCCTGCCCTATGGGGTTGGGGGTTTTCCAGGAGCCATCGGCTTCTCCATCACCCGCTTTTTGGGCAAATCCAACCAAATATCCCCAAGTTGCCCATTTGGCAATGCAAAGGTCCTGGCTGAGTCCCACAGAAGTGGGGGGGATGTGTCCCCAAGGGGTTTTGTCACCGGGGTGAGGGTGACGTGCGGTTGCATTGCATGGCGCTGCATGGCGTCGCAATGCAATGCTGCGCATTGCATTGCGACGCCATGCAACACCATGCAATGCATTGTATTATAGCAAGAAAAGGGGCTCTTAATATTATGTAGGATTTCAGGTAACTCGTCTCTGATGCAAATGAAATTTCTGAGGATTTATTTTCACTTTCAGGGAAGAAATAACCTTTTTAAAATGAAGTGATTTCTCCCCCCCCCCCCTTTTTTTATGAATAAAAACACGTGACTGTTACAAAATTGTAGCAAAAGAGAAGAAAATCATTTGCTTTAGTGTTTGTTGGTATATAATTTCATATTAAAACTATTTCCCAGCCTTTGATTGGGAAGCTAATGTGATGTGTTTAATACAATGTGAGGCAGGGTGCAGGGTGCAGGATACAGGGTGCAGGACATAGGGTGCAGGGTGCAGGGTGCAGGATGCAGGGTGCAGGACGCAGGGTGAAGGATGCAGGGTACATGATTCAGGGTGCAGGGTGCAGGATGCAGGGTGCAGGACACACAATGCAGGGTGCAGGACGCAGGATGCAGGGTGCAGGACGCAAGGTGCAGGGTGCAGGACATAGGGTGCAGGATGCAGGGTGCAGGGTGCAGGGTGCAGGACGCAGGGTAAAAGAGGCAGGATGCATGATTCAGGATGCAGGATGCAGGGTGCAGGGTGCAGGATGCAGGGTGCATGATTCAGGGTTCAGGGTGCAGGGTGCAGGATGCAGGGTAAAGGATGCAGGATGCAGGGTGCAGGATGCAGGGTGCATGATTCAGGATGCAGGATGCAGGGTGCAGGGTGCAGGATGCAGGGTGCAGGGTGCGTGGTTCAGGGTGCAGGGTGCAGGACGCAGGGTAAAGGATGCAGGATGCAGGTAAAGGATGCAGGGTGCAGGACGCAGGGTGCAGGGTGCAGGACATAGGGTGCAGGATGCAGGGTGCAGGGTGAAGGGTGCAGGGTGCAGGACGCAGGGTAAAGGATGCAGGATGCAGGTAAAGGATGCAGGGTGCAGGACGCAGGGTGCAGGGTGCAGGACATAGGGTGCAGGATGCAGGGTGCAGGGTGAAGGATGCAGGGTGCAGGACGCAGGGTGCATGATTCAGGGTGCAGGACGCAGGGTGCAGGGTGGAGGGTGCAGGGTGCAGGACGCAGGGTGAAGGATGCAGGATGCAGGGTAAAGGATGCAGGGTGCATGATTCAGGATGCAGGATGCAGGGTGAAGGATGCAGGGTGCGGGACACAGGACGCAGGGTGCAGGACTTGGTGCAGGATGCAGGGTAAAGGACGCAGGATGCAGGGTGCAGGATGCAGGATGCAGGACACAGGACGCAGAGTGCAGGGTGCAGGACGCAGGGTGCAGTGTAAAGGATGCAGGGTGCATGAGTCAGGGTGCAGGACGCAGGGTGCAGGGTGAAGGATGCAGGGTGCAGGACATAGGGTGCAGGATGCAGGGTGCATGATTCAGGGTGCAGGGTGCAGGATGCAAGGTGCAGGACGCAGGGTGCAAGGTGAAGGGTGCAGGACGCAGGGTGCAGGACGCAGGGTAAAGGACGCAGGGTGAGAACACAGGGTGCAGGATGCAGGACACAAGACACAGGATGCAGGATGCAGAGTGCAGGGTGCAGGACGCAGGACGCAGGGTAAAGGATGCAGGATACAGGGTAAAGGATGCAGGGTGCATGATTCAGGGTGCAGGACGCAGGGTGCAAGGTGAAGGGTGCAGGACGCAGGGGGCAGGGTGCAGGACATAGGGTGCAGGACGCAGGGTACATGATTCAGGGTGCAGGACGCAGGGTAAAGGATGCAGGATGCAGGTAAAGGATGCAGGGTGCATGATTCAGGGTGCAGGATGCAGGGTGCATGATTCAGGATGCAGGGTGCAGGGTGCAGGATGCAGGGTGCAGGACGCAGGGTGCAGGCAGCTCAGATCCCTCCTGTGTTGACCTTTCAGAAGCCGGACCGGCGGGAGCAGAGGAAGAGGAGATGCCGCCCTTCAGCTGCCGAGCGAGCGGTAAGGCCGTCCCGGGGGGGCCCCGGGGGGCGGCAGGGCCTGATCCTCCCCTCTCTGCGCTCAGGGCGGGCGCGGAGCAGCTGCAGCCGCTGCCAGGAGCACCTCTCCCTCCAGACGGCCGTCAAAGTCCTCTACGGCTTCTCCATCCTGCTCATCGTGGCCCTGAGCGTCCTGGCTGCCGTGGGTGAGCGCGAGCAGGGCTGGGGGGTCCGGCTCCTCGGGGTTTTGGGGTTCCCCGAAGCACCTTCAGCAAACAGGTATGGGGAGGAGCATCCAGCTCCCCCTGGGACTCGTGTGGGACCCTGTGTGTGATGCCACCTCACCAGGAGGTGGTTTTACCCCCATGGGGACCTCAGGAACCACCCCGGCGTCCAGGGGTTGGCACCTCATCACCTCCATGAGCAAGAAGGTTCTTGCAGGTTCAGCAGAGGGTCGGCTGCTCCCCGGGACCCTGGAGATGCTTTGTGGACCTTAGAATCATCGAATCACAGAATACTTTGGGTTGGAAGGGGCCTTCAAAGGTCATCCAGTCCAATAGTTTGGGTTGGAAGGGGCCTTCAAAGGTCATCCAGTCCGATAGTCTGGGTTGGAAGGGACCTTCAAAGGTCATCCAGTCCAATACTTTGGGTTGGAAGGGACCTTCAAAGGTCATCCATTCCAATAGTTTGGGTTGGAAGGGACCTTCAAGGGCCAGCTAGTCCAACCCTGCTGCCATGAGCAGGGATCTCAGCCAAGCCCTGAACCTGAAGTCCCTTGGGACACCTGCCCTACAGAGCCAGCACCCACCATGCACCCAGCCCAGTTCCTCAAGCCCTGGCCACCCTCCTGGCCAAGGAACGAGCCCAGGGGAAAAGTGTGGAGGGACCATCACATCCCAGTGCCCACCAGCCCTGACCCCCCACCTTTCCTCTGCAGTGTTCAAGAAAGTTGACTCCATCTCCAACGACATCAGCTCAGCCCAGACCTACTATGAGAAGAAGATCGTGTCCATCCAGGAGGATCTCCAAGGGTTGGGTGAGTGGTTTGCCCCTGGACCTGCAGGTCTTCTCTGGGCTTCGGAACCGAGTGTCCCTCCAAGGGCTGAAGCGTCATCACTTCTCAGGTCCTGGGGCTCCCCCAGAGCCAAACCCTCACGTTCCAGTGTGAGTTGGGGAATGAGCTGTTGGAGAGCAGTGTAGGGGAAAGGGACCTGGGGGTCCTGGGGACAGCAGGGTGACCATGAGCCAGCACTGGGCCCTTGTGGCCAGGAAGCCAATGGGACCTGGGGTGGGTTAGAAGGGGGTGGTCAGTAGGTCAGAGAGGTTCTCCTGCCCCTCTGCTCTGCCCTGGGGAGACCACACATGGAATCTTGTGTCCAGTTGTGGCCCCTCAGTTCCAGCAGGACAGGGAACTGCTGCAGAGAGTCCAGCGCAGCCACCAAGATGCTGCAGGGAGTGGAGCATCTCCCGTGTGAGGAAAGGCTGAGGGAGCTGGGGCTCTGGAGCTGGACAAGAGGACACTGAGGGGGGACTCATTGCTGGGGATCAATATGGAAAGGGGCAGTGTCAGGAGGATGGAGCCAGGCTCTGCTGGTGACAACCAGGGACAGGACAAGGGGCAATGGGTGCAAACTGGAACACAGGAGGTTCCACTGAAAGAGGAGAAGCAACTTGTTGGGGTGAGGGTGTCAGAGCCTGGCCCAGGCTGCCCAGGGGGGTTGTGGAGTCTCCTTCTGTGCAGACATTCCAACCCGCCTGGACACCTTCCTGTGTAACCTCATCTGGGTGTTCCTGCTCCATGGGGGGATTGCACTGGATGAGCTTTCCAGGTCCCTTCAACCCCTGACACTCTGGGGTTCTGTATCTCCAGGGTTTCGGGAAGGGACAACTGTACAGCCCCAAGGGTGGGGTTGGTGGGGTTGGGCTTTTTGGAGAACACCCTGCACAGAGGTGGCAGGAGCAGGATGAGGGTGGGAGCTGGTGTGGGCTGGTGGCATCAGGGTTGTCCCAGTCATGGCTCCGTGGTGACCATCCCCAGGGTCTGCAAGGACAGACCATGGTGTGGCTCCTTCCTCCCCGCTGGTCCTCAGCAGGAGGATCTCCAGGCCTGGTGAGGGATGGGGTCAGGTAACAGACCCCTCTGCCCTTCGTTCAGATGAGAGGACCTCGGGAAACTGCTCCCTGTGCCACGAGACAGGACAGCTGGGCCAGGACATCACCAAGCTGCAGGGCGAGCTGGAGGAGATCCAGAAGATGCTTCTGGTTCAAGAAATCCTGCTCGATCGGACCTCCCAGACCCACAATCAACTCTCATCCACCAGCAACAAGATCACCAGCGAGGTGGACAACTGCTCGTTCTCCATCCGGCAGGTCAACGAGAGCTTGAGGCAGCTCTTGGCCCAGGTCGGGGGCTGGCAGGTGGTCACAGCCCAGCTGGACAACTCTCTCAAGGGCTTGGCCCAGGAGCGCTACGATGTCCAAGCAGCCGTGCAGCAGATGAACTTCACCCTGGGGCAAACCTCCGACTGGATCCAGGTCATCCAGAGGAAGACGGATGAGGAGACGTTGACGCTGCAGAAGATCGTGACCGAGTGGCAGAACTACACGCGGCTCTTGGGCGGGCTGAGGGCCACCTCGTCCAAGACCAGCGAGCTGCTGAAGAGCATCCAGGGCAGCGCGGGCGCCGTGGCGCGGCAGGTTGGCCAGAACTCAGAGAGCATGCACGACCTGGTGCTGCAGGTGATGGGGCTGCAGCTCCAGCTGGACAACATCTCCTCCTTCCTGGACGACCACGAGGAGAACATGAATGACCTGCGCTACCACAACAGGTACACGCAGAACCGCACGGCCGAGCGCTTCGAGACACTGGAAGGTCGCATGAGCTCCCACGAGATCGAGATCGGCACCATCTTCGCCAACATCAACGCCACCGACAGCCACGTGCACAGCATGTTGCGCTACCTGGATGACGTGCGGCTCTCCTGCACCCTGGGCTTCCACACCCACGCCGAGGAGCTCTACTACCTGAACAAGTCCCTCAGCTTGGTGCAGGGCACCACGGACCTGCTGCGGGAGCGGTACAGCTTGCTCAGCGCCCGGCTGGACTTCGACATCCGCAACCTGTCCATGGTGATGGAGGAGATGAAGGTGGTGGACGTGCGGCATGGGGAGATGCTGAAGAACATCACCATCCTACGAGGTGAGGAGCATCCCGCTGGGCAGGGGTTGTGTTGGGGCTGAGCATGGTGGGATCTGGTGTCCTTGGGAGCGTCCTGCACCATGGAGGAGCCCAACCACCATTGCTGAGGCCAAGGTGGAGCTGGGGTGCGCCCAAAGGCAGCCAGACACATGCCCATGGATAGAGAGGTGTCCTGGGGATGGAGCTCCATGGACACACGTGGATGAGGATCTTAGGGACATGGGTTAGTTCCAGGCTGGGGGTAATGTTTGGACTCGATGATCTTGAGAGTCTCTTCCAACCACAATGATTCTGTGACTTGGCTTGCAGAGCTGTCCCTGTGCATGGGGACGGGGACAGCGGGGAGGTGACCCCTGTCCTTCCAGCCTGATGCCAGTGACCCGTCTTACTGGTCCTGCTGGAGAGGCCCCTGGATGAGGGTGCTCAAAGCTTCCCCCAGTGTCCCGGGTGGCCTGGGGACATCTCCATGCACACTGGGGACATCTCCATGCACCCCGGGAGCAGCGGGGGTGGCCCAGCTCCACCACCGGCTCCACAAGCCCATGGGCACCCCAGAGCTTCTCCCTCCACCATGGACCACCCAGCCCGCAGCCATCGTTATGGGGCTGCCCTAATTAGTGAGCCCAGGCCATTCCCTGGACCTGGTTTTAGGGGGAGTCCTGCAGTGTCCCCTCCATGGCACTGTGGCCCTCCTTGGGACCCACAGCAAGGGCTGCAGGGCTGGGGGAGCCGGGCTCAGCTGATCCTGGTCTTAGTGAGATCTGCAGGGCTGGGGGAGCCGGGCTCAGCTGATCCTGGTCTTAGTGAGATCTGCAGGGCTGGGGGAGCCGGGCTCAGCTGATCCTGGTCTTAGTGAGATCTGCAGGGCTGGGGGAGCCGGGCTCAGCTGATCCTGATCTTAGTGAGATCTGCAGGGCTGGGGGAGCCGGGCTCAGCTGATCCTGATCTTAGTGAGATCTGCAGGGCTGGGGTAGCTAGGCTCAGCTGATCCTGGTCTAAGTGAGATTTGCAGGGCTGGGGGAGCCAGGCTCAGCTGATCCTGGTCTTAGTGAGATCTGCAGGGCTGGGCGAGCCAGGCTCAGCTGATCCTGGTCTAAGTGAGATCTGCAGGGCTGGGGGAGCCAGGCTCAGCTGATCCTGGTCTTAGTGAGATCTGCAGGGCTGGGGGAGCCAGGCTCAGCTGATCCTGGTCTTAGTGAGATCTGCAGGGCTGGGGGAGCCGGGCTCAGCTGATCCTGGTCTAAGTGAGATCTGCAGGGCCGGGCGAGCCAGGCTCAGCTGATCCTGGTCTTAGTGAGATCGGCAGGGCTGGGGGAGCCGGGCTCAGCTGATCCTGGTCTTACTGAAGATCTGCAGGGTTGCGCATGTCCCCATGTCCCCGTTTCAGGTTGCTGCCCCCACTCACCCCTCCTCTCCCCCCAGGTGTTCCCGGCCTCCCGGGCCCCCGCGGCCCCAAGGGCGACGTTGGCACCAAGGGCCCCCCCGGACACGAAGGCGAGAAGGGTGACGTGGGCAGCCTCGGCTCGCCAGGCCCCCCGGGACCCTCCGGCCCCCCAGGACCCCCTGGTCCCCAGGGAGAAAAGGGCCCCCTGGGCCTGAAAGGCTTCCCGGGCCTCAAGGGTACCAAGGGCAGCTTTGGGCAACCGGGCTCCCGGGGCCAGGGGGGGCCCAAGGGAGACCCCGGCCCCCCTGGGCCGGTTGGGGTGCCCGGGCCAGCGGGACCCCCCGGCCCCCAGGGCACCCCAGGGCTGCCCGGGACCCCTGGAGCTGTGGGGCAGGTCGGCCCCACAGGGCCCAAGGGAGACCCTGGTTTGCGGGGCCCCCCCGGGCTGCCGGGCCCCCCCGGCCCCCCAGGACAGTAACCTGGCCTGATGCTGACTGGGGCGGCGGGGACAGGGGGTCCCCATTGCCACCCCCAGAGCGTCCCCCATGGGGGTGTGAGGCTGAGCCTCGCAGGACAGGGGGTGGCGGGTCCCAGTGTCCCCAGTGCGAGGGACGGGGCTGGTCCCCGCTCTCAGGGTGCTGCCGGCTCCGGGCTCGGCGCTGGGGGGTCCCCATGGGACGGGTGCAGCTGGTTTGTGCCATTGTCCCCGCTCTGGTCCTCACTATCCCCCCCAAACCACACGCTGTGTCCCCAGTGTACTCCCGGCACAATAAAGATGTTTGGGGACAGGTGGCTCCTGCCTTGGGGACACTGCGGGGGGGACACTGGGGTGCATGACTGTGTGTGCATGAGGATGTATGTGCACGTGTGGGCACACGCACGCATGTATAGGCACACAGGGTGCCTATAGATCTGTGTAAGCAATGGGGGGGTTGCAGCTGGGACCCCCACAGATGGGAAGGCGCTTGCTGCTCTGCTCTGTGCCTCAGTTTCCCCAACCGGGCTGCTCGGCCAGACTGACCGCAGGGGCAGAAGGGAATGGGACCCATTGCCACGTCAGCCAAACCTGGGGTCCCCAAACCCGGGTTGTGGGGGGACCCACCGGGACAGAGGGGATGGCCACAGGTCCCAGGTGCCAAAAGCATCGTGGTGCTGGGGACAACAGCCTCGCTGTCCCCTCCATCTGCCGGGGGGGACATAGAGACCCTGCAAACCTCTGGTGCTTTGGAGGGACATAGAGACCCTGCAAACCTGCCTGGTGCTTTGGGGGGACATGGGGACCCTGCAAACCTCTGGTGCTTTGGGGGGACACATGGGGACCCTGCAAACCTGCCTGGTGCTTTTGGGGGGGACACATGGGGACCCTGCAAACCTCCCCAGTGCCAGGGGGACATGGGGACCTTGCAAACTTGCCTGGTGCTTTGGGGGCACATGGGGACCCTGCAAACCTGCCTGATGCTTTGAGGGGACATGGGGACTCTGTGAACCTGCCTGGTGCTTTGGGGGGCACATGGGGACCCTGCAAACCTGCCTGGTGCTTTTTGGGGATACATGGGGACCCTGCAAACCTACCTGGTGCTGGGGGGACATGCGGACCCCGCAAACCTCCCCGGTGATTTGGGGACCCTGCAAACCTGACCAGTGCTTGGGGAGGGGGGACATGGAGACCCTGCAAACCTGCTTGGTGCTTTTTGGGGATATATGGGGACCCTGCAAACCTACCTGGTGCTGGGGGGACATGCGGACTCTGCAAACCTCCCCGGTGCGGGGGGGACATGGGGACGCTGTAAAGGGTGCAGGGCTGGGCTGGGGGAGCCCCGTGCCCTGCCCGGGGCGCAGGATCCAGCCGGCCGGGTGGTTTATTGCTGTTGGCAAAGGCTTTTCCTGTTTTCGGCGCAGAAACAGCCCCGGGCTGGTTGGTAACACGGGCCAAGACGCCCGGCCCTGGTTGGAGCCGCCAGCGCTGGGCGGGGGGGACAGAGCTGGGGGAGCAGAGACCCCGCGACTCGTGACACTGGTGGGCATGGGTGACCGGGCACTGGGCAGGGCTGGGTGGGACTGCGGGGGCTCTGGGGACCAGAGGGAGCTGGTGACAAGGGACGGGATGGAAACGTGCTGGTGGGGGGACATGGGGACCCTGGTAACATGCCTGGTGCTTTGGGGGGACATGGGGACCGTGCAAACCTGCCTGGGGCTTTGGGGGGACATGGGGACCCTGCTAACATGCCTGGTGCTTTGGGAGGACATGGGGACCCTGCAAACCTGACCAGTGCTGGGGGGACATGGGGACCCTGCTAACATGCCTGGTGCTTTGGGAGGACATGGGGACCCTGCAAACCTGACCAGTGCTGGGGGGACATGGGGACCCTGCTAACATGCCTGGTGCTTTGGGAGGACATGGGGACCCTGCAAACCTGACCAGTGCTGGGGGGACATGGGGACCCTGATAACATTCCTGGTGCTTTGGGAGGACATGGGGACCCTGCAAACCTGACCAGTGCTGGGGGGACATGGGGACCCTGCAAACCTGCCTGGTGCTGGGGGCGGGGAGAAAAGGAGACCCCACAAATCTCCCTGGTGTTTGGGGGTGACATGGGGACCCTGCAAACCTGACCAGTGCTGGGGGGGGGGGGACATGGAGACCTTGCAAACCTGCCTGGTGCTGGGGGCGGGGAGAAAAGGGGACCCCACAAATCTCCCTGGTGTTTGGGGGTGACATGGGGACCCTGCAAACCTGACCAGTGCTGAGGGGGGGAGGACATGGAGACCTTGCAAACCTGCCTGGTGCTTTGGGGAGGGGGGAGAAAGGAGACCCCCAAAACCGCCCTTGTGCTGCTTGGGGACCGATGGGGACCTTGCAAATATGCTTGGTGCTTTGGGGGTGCAGAGAGAAAAGGGGACCCCACAAACCTCCCTGGTACTGGGGGGACACATGGGGACCTTGAAAAACTCCCTGGTGCTTTTCGGGGACATGGGGACCCTGCAAACTTGACCGATGCTGGGGGGATACATGGGGACCCTGCAAACCTGCCTAGTGCTTTGGGGGGACATGGGGACCCTGCAAACCTGCCTGGTGCTGGGGGGACATGGGGACCCTGCAAACTTGACCAATGCTGGGGGGACACATGGGGACCCTGCAAACCTGACCGATGCTGGGGGGACATGGGGACCCTGCAAACCTGCCTGATGCTGGGGGGATATGGGGACCCTGCAAACCTGACCGATGCTGGAGGGACACATGGGGACCCTGCAAACCTGCCTGGTGCTGGGGGGACATGGGGACCCAGTAAAGGGGAGTGCACCATGGGCACAGGGCTGGGCTGTGGGTGCTGCCCCCACCGTGGCCTCCACTGCTCCGTGCCTCAGTTTCCCCACTAGTCACTCTGACGGTGCCGTAACCCCCACCCCGACCTCTGGCCCCCTCCCAAACTCCTGCGTGTGCGGAAAGCCGGAGCACATCTGGCCGGGAGCGGAACATGGGGCAGCGGCCGTGCCAGTGTTTGCGGACCGGCCTCCAAAAAATGTGCAAGAGCAGGGTTTTCCCCCCGAAACCCGCCACAGTTCGTCTTTGCGGGCGGGGGCGGGGGCGGGGTGGGATTCCAGAGCTGGGAGCAGGAGGATTAATAAATAAACGAGGAGCGGAGGCGGAAGGGCCGGGCGGGATGTGCTGACGGGGCCGCTGGCCATCGGGGGGGCTGGTTTGGCGGCTGTGGGGCTGGGGGTGGCACGGAGGGGAATGGGGGGCTAGGGTGTCACCCCTGCTGCTGTCACCCCGTCCTGCCCCGGGGTTGTTGCAAATGGGGTGGTGGCAGGATGATGTGGAGCCAGCACCCACCGACCGGGGCAGCCATGGACAGGGTGCTGGGGACATACAGGGTGCTGGGGACACGTGGCCCCGTGGTTGTTGATGCACAAGGTGCTTGGGGACATGTGGCCCCATGACACTGATATACAAGGTGCTTGGGGACATATGGCCCTATGGACAGCCATGCACAGGGTGTCTGGGGACATGGGCCCTATGGCAGTGATATACAGGGTGCTGGGGACAAACAGGCTGCTTGGGGACATATGGCCCTATGGACAGCCATGCACAGGATGCTTGGGGACACGCAGGATGCTTGGGGACATGTGGCCCCATGGACATCAGTGCACAGAGTGCCTGGGGACACGTGGGCCCATGGACATTGATGCATAGGGTGCTGGGGATACACAGGGTGCTTGGGGACATATGACTCCATGGACGTTGATGCATAGGGTGCTGGGGACACACAGGGTGCTTGGGGACACATGGCCCCATGGATGTTGATGCACAGGGTGTTTGGGACATGTGGCCCTATGGACAACCATGCACAGGGTGCTTGGGGACACATGGCCCTATGGACAGCCATGCAGAGGGTGCTTGGGGACAAGTAGCCCCATGACAGTGACACACAGGGTGCTGGGGACACACAGGGTGCTGGGGACACATGGCCCCGTGGTTGTTGATGCACAAGGTCCTTGAGGACATGTGGCCCCATGACAGTGATATACAGGGTGCTTGGGGACATATGACCCTATGGACAGCCATGCACAGGGTGCCTGGGGACATGGGCCCTAGGCAGTGATTCACAGCGTGCTTGGGACATGTGGGGTGCTTGGGGACATGTGGCCCCATGGCAGTGATATACAGGGTGCTGGGGACAAACAGGCTGCTTGGGGACATATGGCCCTATGGACAGCCATGCACAGGATGCTTGGGGACATGCAGGATGCTTGGGGACATGTGGCCCCCTGGCAGTGATATACAGGGTGCTGGGGACAAACAGGCTGCTTGGGGACGTATGGCCCTATGGACAGCCATGGACAGGATGCTTGGGGACACGCAGGATGCTTGGGGACATGTGGCCCCATGGCAGTGATATACAGCGTGCTGGGGACAAACAGGCTGCTTGGGGACATATGGCCCTATGGACAGCCATGGACAGGGTGCTTAGGGACAGGCAGGATGCTTGGGGACATGCAGCCCACGGGCAGCCATACACACGGTGCTTGGGGACATGTGGCCCCGTGGACGTCAGTGCACAGAGTGCCTGGGGACATGTGGGCCCATAGACATTGATGCATAGGGTGCTGGGGACACGCAGGGTGCTTGGGGACATATGGCCCCATGGATATTGATGCATAGGGTGCTGGGGACACACAGGGTGCTTGGGGACACATGGCCCCATGGATGTTGATGCACAGGGTGTTTGGGACATGTGGCCCTATGGACAACCATGCACAGGGTGCTTGGGACATGCAGGGTGCTTGGGGACACATGGCCCTATGGACAGCCATGCACAAGGTGTTTGGGACATGTGGCCCTATGGACAGCCACACACAGGGTGCCTGGGGACATGTGGCCCTACGGCAGTGATGCTGAGGGTGCTTGGGGACACATGGCCCTGTGGACAGCCATGTAGAGGGTGCTTGGGGACAAGTAGCCCCATGACAGTGACACACAGGGTGCTCGAGGACACACAGCCCACGGGCAACCATACACACGGTGCTTGGGGACAGGTGGCCACATGGACATCCATGTACAGGGTGCTTGGGGACTGTGGCCCTATGGCAGTGATGCTGAGGGTGCTTGGGGACACACAGGGTGCTTGGGGACACGTGGCCCCATGGTCAGTGATACAGAGGGTGCCTGGGGACATGCAGGGTGGCCGGGGACAGCCGGAACTGCGGCCAAGCACAACAGTTGGCCAAGCACAACAGTGGCAGCTGCAGGGCCGGGCGGTGCCGATGGCAGCTCCACAACGTCACCGTCACCGGCCACCACCCGTCCCATCAAAGGGGCCATTGATGGTTGGGAGGGGGAAGAAAAGCAGCTGCCGCACCTGCCTCAGTTTCCCCATCAGCCCCAGTGGTTCACCCCCAGTGGTCCCTAAAGAGCTGGGACACTGGGGACAGTCCGGGGTGGCAGCAGCTGGACAGGACACGAGGAGCAAGAGGACGCACAGGTCACCAGTGGCCTCCTCCCAGTACAGAACTGGGGTGGACAGGGGTCTGGACCCCCCTGACCCTGCACCCAGCTGCTGGGAAACATGTAAAATAAGTTGATATTTAAAACTTTAGGTTTACTTAACAATACATTTTTTAAAACCCTTAAAAATAATAATGAAATAATAAATAAAAATAAAAGAACAGAAAGTTTGCTGTTATTGGGACTGATACTTGTAGCAGGGGAGGATTTTCCTCCTGTAATAATTGGCTCATTCTCTGCTGAGATGAGGATTTCCATTCCCTAAGATGCGCTCCCCTTTCGCCTTTTTCTGCCCCAAAAATCCACCCTGGACCAGAAATGGTCCCTTTGCACTGGGGGCTCTTCCCCAGCTCCCATCCTGCCACGTTTGCACCAAACCCCACACTGGTGTAGATTTTGCTGTTCCCCGGTACCTCACAGTGTTTTATCAGCACAATATGGATTTAATGGTGACGTATATACAGGGGCTGTCATGATTATCGCGATCGTTTCATACAGAATTATCCACAAATCCGCAGCGAGCGCTCAGTGCAGCCCGGGCAGACGCTGCGCTAAACTCCGTATCTTCCCAAACTTCTCTCTCCTGAGATTTCCAGCCGAGAAATCAAATGTAATTTAAGAAAATAACACACCGTGGGGCTACTTTCTGCTCCCAGCCCATAGGTGAGGAGGCTGCAATTAGAGCTCAGCTCAAACTTCATCGTTTGTCGCTTGGTATTTAATGAGCCACGAGGTTTCTGGTCTGCAAAGCACCTGTGAGCTTGTTTTACACCCCCCGGTTTGGAGCCGGCGGCGTCATCGCGGTTTTGCTTTCAATCTCATGGGGTTAAGAGCTACACCCGAGAATAAATATCATTGTCTTTGTAGAACTGAAAGTCGGTTGTGCTTCCATCCGCCCCCGGCTGCGCAGACATAGGAACCTCCTGTTGCTGGTTGCGCCGCCCGGAGAACCAACCCGGTTCTGAAGAAATGGAGTCAGAGTTCACTGGTTTGGGGTGTTTTTTGGTATTCTTAGCGACGGTGATATATTAAGACATCTCAAAGCACCTCGTGATTGAGAAAGGAGAGAGACTTGATTTACATAAAGTCATCCGAGTCGTTGCCGTCCTGCGGGGAGAAAAGACAAATCAGGATGGTTGTGCATGTGAAAATGGCAAAAAAGAGCGTTCGGCGGGATTGCAGAATTGCCGTTTCAGTACAAACACCACAAAATCAGACCAAATAAGCGCACAACCAGAGCTCTGGAGTGGGAACTTTGCAGTTTGCTGTCCCTGCAAAGTGTCACTTGGCAAAGTGTCACTTCTGGGCAACTGCACGGGGAGGAACAGAGCCCAGGATCCCAGCAGCAGCACAAACCATCCCCGTCCCACGGATCCTGAGCTTATTGCTGAACCGGGAGAAGGAAAAGGGCCGGGAGAGGAGAGCCCAGCACAGCACGTGCACCGGGTCCCTCCCCGGGATGTGTCACCAAGGGCACAGCTGGACCGTGCCTGTCAGGAGACACTCGGACTCCAACCCGGTTCAGATTTCCAAGGGGATTTGCACGCCAAGCAGGAGGAAAAGCCCCAATTCTCCAAACCCCACATGAGCAGTTAGGCTGGGACTACGGTAAATAAGGTGGGGGTTAAACTGAGGCTCACTCCCGGCAGCTCCAAGATCCCTTTACCCAAGGTCGATGTTGATGATGTGCCTGAGCTCCGGCAAAGCAGAGACACAACCAGGGGCTCTTCTAACTTCACCCTCCCTCCCAACCTCCTGTCCTTACACTCCTGTGTATTCCTGGTTAAAAATGTGCGTTTTTTCCCCTTTCTCGAGGTATCAAGGTGGCAGGTGCAGGTCACGGTCACCGTTAGGGAGAGGCAGGTTATGCCCAAACAGCTCATGAGGAGACAAATCACTTCGGCTCTACCTGTTGGAAAGGGAACCGGGACCATGGGGCAGAGGCCAGTTGAGGCCTGGATCTAGTGGAGTGTTCAGGGGACAGTGCTGGGGCCTGTGCTATTCAATATGTTCATCAATGACTTGGATGAGGGAATAGAGTGACTGTCAGCAAGTTTGCTGGTGACACCAAGCTGGGAGGAGTGGTGACACTGGAAGCTGTGCTGCCATCAGAGACCTGGACAGGCTGGAGAGTTGGGCAGGGAAAATTTAATGAACTAGAACAAGGGCAAGTGTAGAGTCTTGAATCCGGGCAGGAACAACCCCAGGTTCCAGTGTAAGTTGGGGAATGACCTATTAGGGGAAAGGGACCTGGGGGTCCTGGGGACAGCAGGGTGACCATGAGCCAGCACTGGGCCCTTGTGGCCAGGAAGCCAATGGGACCTGGGGTGGGTTAGAAGGGGGTGGTCAGTAGGTCAGAGAGGTTCTCCTGCCCCTCTGCTCTGCCCTGGGGAGACCACACCTGGAATCTTGTGTCCAGCTGTGGCCCCTCAGTTCCAGCAGGACAGGGAACTGCTGCAGAGAGTCCAGCGCAGCCACCAAGATGCTGCAGGGAGTGGAGCATCTCCCGTGTGAGGAAAGGCTGAGGGAGCTGGGGCTCTGGAGCTGGACAAGAGGACACTGAGGGGGGACTCATTGCTGGGGATCAAGATGGAAAGGGGCAGTGTCAGGAGGATGGAGCCAGGCTCTGCTGGTGACAACCAGGGACAGGACAAGGGGCAATGGGTGCAAACTGGAACACAGGAGGTTCCACTGAAAGAGAAGCAACTTGTTGGGGTGAGGGTGGCAGAGCCTGGCCCAGGCTGCCCAGGGGGGTTGTGGAGTCTCCTTCTGTGCAGACATTCCAACTCGCCTGGACACCTTCCTGTGTAACCTCATCTGGGTGTTCCTGCTCCATGGGGGGATTGCACTGGATGAGCTTTCCGGGGCCCTTCCAGTCCCTGACACTCTGGGACTCTGAACTCCCCACATATTTCCAGCAGCACAAGCTCACAGAACCAACGGGGCCCTCTCAGAAAGCAGCTCCGGCCTCCAGGGATGTGACAGCGCCGTCCCCTTTGTCACCCACAGCAGGCTGCACCATCCCCATCCCGTGTGGAATTTCAGCCATCTTGGAAAGGTTTCTGCGGGCATCAACTGGCTCTCACCTGGTTAGAGGACATGTTCTCAGCCTTCATTAACGACGAGTAGCTCCTGGAAAGGAAATGACATTATCCTGCATGATATGTTTGCAAAAACCCACCAACAGAGACGCCTTTTTCATAAAACACGACCGAGTACTAGAAAAACAACTTTTTTCCCTTTCCGAGCTCAGGCAGGCTGGACAAATATTTGCTTATCTCATACTCTGGGGCTAATGAAAACAAGCGGAGAAAGGCCGGGCGCTGCGCAGGCGGCTTCTCCAAAGCTTTCTTCAGCAATTACCAGCCAGATCACGCCAGGAGGTAGAAAATCTTGATGCTGGGGGATGGCCAAGGGGACAAGGTTAAATAAGCAGGCAGGGCCCTCACTCTGCAGCACCCACACACCAGCCGGTGCCTTCTCTTCGGTTTAGTTTGCTTCTCTAATCCCTCTTTTCTGACTTCTACATGTGTAGAAGTGTTCAGGAAATCCCAGTGTTTCTTCAAATTCTGGCTTTGTTGTCATTTACAGATAAACACGACTTAACAAAGCTTAAAAGTGAGATTCTGGATGCTGCACGAGGCGGTCAGTACTAAGGAACGAGCTCAGACTTGCTGCGGCACAGAAAGGTCAGAACGGCATTTCAAACCATTGCCCATTCTGTGGTTAAAGGAGCGACCAACTGAGGGTTTCCGGGTGTTTTAGTTAAAATCAGGGATGCAAGAGGAAGCTGGAGAACTCTAAGGAAAGCTCAGTGCTTGCAAAGCTGGAAGCGATCGCTCCGTCCCAGCGACTCAGCCCATTCTACCCAGGTTAGGGACAGGCTTCAAAACCACACAGTCCTTTCTTTCCACAACGCTTTAACCTCCCGGTTTATTTTCGGTGAAACGAGGCAAATGCGTTTATTCTAAAGACAAAGGGAATCGCTGGGCCGTGCAGCCGCCTGTGCCAGCTGAGCGCCGAGTGACGCCGATTCAACGGAACCCGCTGACCCGCAACTCCCTCGCAGCGCTGACGGGAACCGCAGCGCTTGGCACAACAATTGAACACTTACCGAAGTTCCTCCAGCTCTTTCTTCTTCTTCATCTCTTCCTTTTCCTTCCGCTTCATCTCTTGGATCTGGGCTTTTTTCTCATTCCTCTCCTCCCTGTCTCGAGCTTCTTTCTCAGCAGCCAGGTCTGGGAAACGCTCCACTTTGGTCTTCTCCAGCCGGTTCAGGATCTCGTTCACCTTCTTCTCCACCGTCAGCATTTTCACCTTTGGAGTGCAAAAAACTATGATCCTTATTAAACAAACCAACAACAAAAAACCAAACCAACACCCAAACTTTGATCCCGGCGCTTTCTCGACGGAAAGCAAACGCCCCATTTCCACTTCACGCGTGGCTGAATCCCACAAAAACAGCCGTTGAGGCCTGTTCAGCAAGTTGTGTAACAGCAAAAAGGGGCGATTCCCAGCGCCTGGGAGCACGGAGCCCATAAGCTGGAGGGTTTCTAAGTACATAAGCGTTAATGTTTTGCTTCTGGGCACAAAGCTCAACAAAGAGGCCAACAGACAAGACGGGGTCTCTGCAAAGCGTTTGGGGAGAGAAGCTCATGTGGTCATTGGTGACCGTAGGATTCTTAGCACTTCTTGCCCTGGTACAGATCTATTTTAGTCAAACAACTGCACCTCTAGAGCGTCTTCTCTCCCAGCAGCCAATTAAGCAAAATTTAAGTATAATATTATCTGCGGACACTCGGTCAGGCTTAGGAATAGCCTGGCTTAGAGGATGGACTGCCTGAGCTTACTGAATTATTGGCTGAACTGCTCCTCGTGGAGCTTGTTTAGGAACATACAGAGCTTGCTTAACAGAAGTTAATCTGCTCAGCATAACTTCTGCAAGCTGTGAACCTTCGGCAAGTGAAAAAGGCCTCAGAACCTTCAAGCTGGACGATCGGGGAGCTGCAGCCCTGGACATAAGTAAAGGGACAGAACTGCCTCCAACAGTTTTGGCTGCTCCTAGGAACTTATTTTCTTCAGCTCTGTGTGCAAAATAGCAACTGAAGGTCAGGACTTGAACTGACAGCCCACCTGATGAAAATCATAGAGTCATCTGGGTTGGAAAAGACCATCAAGATCATCAAGTCCAACCATTCCCCACCCCGGCACTGCCCCATGGCCCTGAGAACCTCATCTCTGTGTATTTTCAACCCCTCCAGGGCTGGTGACTCCAGCACTGCCCTGGGCAGCCTGTTCCAATGCCCCACAGCCCTTTGGGGAAGAAATTGTTCCCCACATCCAACCTCAACCTCCCCTGGCGCAACTTGAGGCTGTTTCCATCATCCCATCACTTGCTACTCTAAGAGATGCGATGAAGAATGGGGAGACCCGGACTCTACAATAATTTGCAGCTTGCCTGGAGTGATGCGCAGGGGGTGGGACTGGATTATAGGGGTAGAACTGTCCACGTTTTTTCCACCTCTTTGGAAGGTACCAGCTCGAGCTGTTCTACACCGTACCTTGCGAATAAATTGTTTGGTCTCTGCTATGGGAAACCTCAGGGACAAGGAGCTTCCCAACAACTGTCTGTGAGCCGATGTAAAGTGACGGCTCATACACAGACAGAGGATTTTGGTGGAGATAAATTCAAGCAGATAGCACATATTAGCACGTGGAATTGTTGGGTAAGCACAGAGACCCGTGGGGTACGCTGAGCTGCATTTGCAAACACGAGGCTGACAATCACGGATTTTCAGGTGATGTTCCAGCCATGGGATCTCTTTGATATTTCAGGAGCGGATGATTCCCCGGCTGTAGGGCAAGCACTGAAAACGATCCGCCCAGTTTCTAACACAGAAACATTCCAGTCTGCAGCACTTACATCCTTCTGCCTGTGGAAGCCGATCTGCCCCACGTCCATGTCTGCCGTCTTCTTCAGGTTAGTCCACGGCGTGTACACCACGTTGACGTTGTTCATCTTGCAGCCTAGAGGAGAAACAAAGGGAAACGTTCCCGTTCTCTCCCGGCTGAAAGAGGTCACGAAGCCTTCGGTGCGCGTGGAAACAGGCAGTTATTGCTGCCACAAACATTACAGAAGGAGAAAACAGAGAAGCCCTTGCAGTGTTAGAGCAAAACAGAAGACCATGACATGGTTTTCTGTAGCAACACAAGTGCTGCGGCAGCGTTAACGAACTCCAGATGGAGAGCGTCCTTGCCAGCAGAGTGATTACTGCGGAAGGGGGGCCCCAAGGTGGTGTTCCAGAAGAGACTACGAAGCCTCCTTGGCTCAGACAGCAACAGGGAGGCACAAACAACTTTGGAGATTTCAAATTCCTCTTTACAAAAGCATAATGCCACATCTGCTTCCCGTGAGACCCGCAGGCATGGGCTTAACGCAGAGGGAACGTCACAAAGGTCTGATCCAAAAAACAGGCGCTTGTGCGGAGCAGAAACACGCGCTTGGCACCAATCTGCGGGGAATCGGCCTTACCCTGGATGCTGTTCGCCTTCACTAGGTGAGCACAGTCTATCAACACTTCTTTGGGAATGTCGTCCACCGTCTGGCCCTGCGGCAGAGTGAGGAAAAGTGAGTGGGGGCTGCAGGGACCAACGGACATGCGGAGACGTGTCACGGCCCTGGAGATCCACACCCCGCTTCTCTCAAAGGTGTTCTCCACATTTTAGTGGGGCGATGGTTCTTGGACACACACTTGGCGTCAAGTGGAAATCAACTGTTCCGCTGGGCCACAGGAAACTTGTCACTCCCCCTCTCAGGTTATTTGGGAGCAGAGGCTGGAAATTCAGCCTCCCCAAACTGGGAGTTACCTGCACCCTCTGGGAGCCCCACAGATTTTGCATGAGAGAAAAGACAGTCAGATGCACAATAATCGCTCCAAAATCTGCAAGTGCAGCTCTTACATGGATGAATGTGAATGTTTTTAAAGATACATGTCAAAGGATTACCTTGTGCAAGCGAAGGTACACGTGTGCGGAGGACAGTTTATCCACGTGAAACCTACAGAACAAAAAAGCAGCACATTTAACAGAGGGTAAGAGATGGTGATCTGCTTGGATTTCTAACTTGTAACAAAACAGCCACTCCACAGACAACAAAATTAGCGAAACAGTCAGGATAGACGCGTTTAAAAGCAGGTAAGGGAGTCAAGGCCAGTCCTTCAAGACACAGCAAACAAACCCCCTTTCCTCTCCTTTGTTTCTGCTTGTTTTCCAGACCTGTTCTAACTTTACCCTGTTTTACCACCTATTTTTTATGCCTCTGTGCTGATCAGCGCTCACTCCAGCCCTGAAAACCTCCAAGGACAGAGCCAGGGAACTGATCTCATGTCACCTTCCAAGCCTTCTCAACATCGTTTTCTTTATAATGGAATTTTTTCCTTCCTGCTGCAAGACAGAAACCCCTCAAGCACCAACATATGAACTCTCGCTTGTACCTCCTGAGCCTCCTATCCTGATTCCACTGGACCCCTGTTAAACAAAATTAAGTCTAAAAGGTGCCAGATACATTAGGAAGATAATTCCCAGGAGGCCTCTGCACAAGGACCTGCAATATTTTGTTGAGATGGATATGAAAAAACAACGTGGATTATGTCAGTGTGGGCAAAAAGGCAGGAAAGAGATGGGGAAAAATAACTGCTCGGGGAATTTGTGGATGAAACTCAAGGTCACTCCTAAATAACAGCAACACCTTAAATTACACAGCGATAGGATGAAAATGAACGTGATACTGCTACGGCAGCGTGTTGTTCGGCTGAAGGACAATCTCTTCAGCTAGAAAAGAACACCCAATATTCCCTTGCCGGTCAGCAAAGCGCTGACAAACCAGCCTCTGCGGAGGGTGAGTTACCAGCCATTTGAGCTCCAGTTCTACAACACCGCAGCTTAAAGGGCAAATGAAGAACAAGCAGCACAACCCAGGGGTGATTCTTGTTTAGAAACTGGTAGCAAAGCAGAGGGCAGCAAGCGCGGTACCTCTGCTCTGTGCAATAGCGCCCGACTGCGAGCAGACTACTCCAAGTTCAGGGACTAATCCAGCCAAAGATGCTGCTAAAAGGTTTGGGAACTCCCCTTCTCTTGTTTTTCTCTTCTGAAGGCACCTTACTGTCCTCTCTTAGTGTTCTGGGTTTGTTGCTCCGTGCAGAGATGCTCTTGCTACACTCGGGAGACACTCGCTCTCGCAAATACCAACCTGCACCCATTCATCTCTGCCCATTTCCCCAGCAAACCGGCACCAATGTTCTGAAACTCAGATATTTGTGTGTGGAGTTACTGCTACTGCACGTGGGGAGGTGTGGGACTGTGTCTGGAAACAAAGGGACATGCATGCAGTGAGCAAGGCTGCATCGAGCTGATCCACAACTGAAGGGTCACTGAAATGTCCTTGACCACACAGAACGGGGAAGAAAGTTGATGAAGCAAGAGGAGAATGGGGAATTAAAGTGGTTTGTGGCGAGACGTGGGAGGTGATGGGTGTCTAAGATAGAAACCAATCATGTCTTAGCTAGAGAAACGTAGGCAGTGCGTAATCTAAATATAATTATGCAGTATAAATAATGTAACTACATAATCAGCAGTTTAAGACTACATAAACTGATCAAATTTTGCATTGAAGGGCTTCAGTTTATAATTCTCATAGAGTTGTTGGAGTCCTGCAGAGAGAAACCCCAAAAAGCTTCAGAAAGGGGCCAGATCTTATGATGAACAAAACAGAGGGTCGAGATGCAGGGGGATGAATCGTTTAGGTTGGAAAAGACCCTCAAGATCATTGAGTTCAACAATAACCCAGTCCTGGCACTGACCCATGTCCTGAGAACCTCATGTCCGTCTGTCCAACCCTGCAGGGCTGGTGACTCCAGCACTGCCCTGGGCAGCCTGTTCCAATGCCCCACAGCCCTTTGGGGAAGAAATTGTTCCTAAATCCAACCTCAACCTCCCCTGGGCAACTTGAGGCCGTTTCCTCTGCTCCTGGCGCTTGTTCCTGGGGAGCAGAGCCCGACCCCCCTGGCTCCAAGCTCCTTTCAGGCAGTTCAGAGATCCATGGAAATCAAGAGCTTCTGTGGGTTGTTTGATGACTCGGCTCAGTTTTCCAGTGAGTTTCGGTACCTACCAGATATCTTCAGGCCAGCCGTACTTTATTAGATCTTCATCTGTAGGAATAAAAGTATCAATGAGCAAAGCTCAGGATCTCACCACCAACAAACCCGGTGAGCAGGAACGGTTTTAACGCAGGTCTGGCAGAAACAGGGAGGGCAGGAACCACCTGGTAAGGGGTGACGACCAGAAAACCCCAGATTACACCTCACTTTACACCTCACTTCTGCCCCTTCTGCATTTTGAATTTTTTAGATGAAGCTACGTTTCTTCAAATAGATTCCTTGGGGGGAGACTTGCAGGGCACGTCGCCAAAACTGGGTTTCATATCAGCTGCCAATGTGGGAAAGGGAGACGCGGCAGAACCGTGACCTTCACCTTGAGGGAAAGGATGAGAAACCTGCGGACTATGAATCACTGTGGAGAGGGGAAAAGTCCAAGCTGAGCAGGGACACGGTCAGTTTGCAAGAAGTTATCAGACACCACCTGAAAAAATGCTATTTTTTTCCTAGAGAAGCTTTTTTCCACTTAATTTAGCATTTCAAGGCACTCACGCTGCCTAGAGGATTTATAGAATTTATCCTAAAGTGGTGGATTTCAGAGCGGTAAGTCAGGATTACTTGAAAGGGTAGACAAGTTTTCCAAGAATATATCAAATTAAGACATAGAAATATATCCTCTTTCAAAATGACCCTAAATCCCCACAAATCACATCTGAGCCGTCAGGCATCATTATGTTAATGTACTTACTTTCGTACTTGTCTTTTCCCATGTAAATGGTGTAAACGGAAGGAACAACTGAGGGAGAGAAAGAGGGAAACAAGTTAAAATGGGTTTGGACAAACTGTGTGAGGAATGACGCACACACTCCAGCCTCCAGCACAGGAATTAGAATTGAAATCACCCATCCCACGTCCCTCCTGGGGCCAAAGGAAACTTTGCTTGTGTTTCCTCCACATTTTGTCCCAAATGCTTCAAAGGATTTTGGAAAGCGGCGTTTCTCAACCAACCTGCTGCAGCAGAGCTGCATTTTCCATCCACTGCTGCAGAGCAAACAGAATTCACAGTGGCACATCTAAAATTACTCACCAATGCTGTGTAAATTAAGGACTGAGAGCAAATCAATGAAGTGCAGGTGACCAAATCTGCCTCCAAAAAGGACCCTTTGAAAATACAGCGTCTAATCTCTTATTTGCAAAGTCACTAAAATAATTAACACACTTTGGTTACGTGTTACAACTCTGGCAGAGCAACCACATGGGTACAGACTCGGTCCTTTCCAAAGAGCTTTTACATCACAAATCAAACATCACAAGCACAAAGCCCAGACAAAACTTGTCAATTTAATGATGAGGTAATAAATATAAAAAATAGGAGAGGATTATATGCCTGTACGAGTTAAAAATTGGGAAAAAATCCAGCCTGGATATGTAGGAGGGTTCAGAGAATGTGAGATCATTGTGACTACAGGCGCTACGCATAACATAGAATTAAATGATCAACAATAAAGTTGCATTAGTGATGGTTCTGTGAAAATGAAGCCACGCTGCCAGAAGAGCAGGGGAACACTAACAGAACCGAGGAGGATTTCACTCCAACTTGTAAGATTTAACACGCACCAGATTGGCACAACATTCTGCTTCTCGTCGAGCTCTCTCTGGCAGCAAAACTGATTATAACGTGTCAGGAATCTCCTGTGTAACCATCATTCACAAATAAAGGAGATTGTTCATATCATTAACTGTGGCTTGTGTGCTCCTGGTAACCCCCAAGTTACCCAAATCTACCCAGCACCATAACAGGCTCTTTTCTCCCTAAAAAAAGAGCTAAATCGACAAATCTCTGAACTCTTCACTCGCATTGCTGAGCAGCTGAAAGTGTTTCCATGCAGTGTCATGTTAAGTGATGACACAACCAGGGTGTCTTTCCCTGGGTGTGTAATGGGCCCCAGTTTCCCTAAGAGAAGATAAAAAGGTTTTCAACAAAACTCAAAAACAAATTTATTTCAGAAACATTCACAAAGCCGTTAAGCCTTGCCTTCTTGAGGCAAATAAAACAGCCAGGCAGTCAAATCCTGCTCATCAAGCAAATAACATCTCCAAAACTGAAGGAACCAATGCTAAAGATATTAGTTTGTGGTTCCAGCAGGGAAGGGGTAAAACGATACAGAAAACTTCACAAAGCAGGTTATACATTGGTGAAATGACTTTGGGTAAATAAAAAAGGAACATTCCTGTACTACCGTTTGTATTATCAGTCCATAGTACATCAAACCACAGGTTTGTGATGCTTCACAACTTTGTATATGGGCAGACAAAATAAGTGTCTCCATTCAAGGAAAAATAATGAGACAATTTACACATTATGCCTTCGCTCAAATTGCTGGCAGAAATACACTCCAGGACGCCTTTCGGCCACACACAGGGACCATCACCAAGAGACTCCTCAGCTCAGTGAATCCTTCAAGTCCTCAAATGTCTTCAAACTAAAGCCCATCTCAGCCCAAACTGGGATTTTTACACTCAGAATCCCAGAGTGTCAGGGGTTGAAGGGCCCTGGAAAGCTCATCCAGTGCAATCCCCCCATGGAGCAGGAACACCCAGATGAGGTTACACAGGAAGGTGTCCAGGCGGGTTGGAATGTCTGCACAGAAGGAGACTCCACAACCCCCTGGGCAGCCTGGGCCAGGCTCTGACACCCTCACCCCAACAAGTTGCTTCTCCTCTTCCAGCGGAACCTCCTGTGTTCCAGTTTGCACCCATTGCCCCTTGTCCTGTCACTGGTTGTCACCAGCAGAGCCTGGCTCCATCCTCCTGACACTGCCCCTTTCCATATTGATCCCCAGGAATGAGTCCCCCCTCAGTGTCCTCTTGTCCAGCTCCAGAGCCCCAGCTCCCTCAGCCTTTCCTCACACGGGAGATGCTCCACTCCCTTCAGCATCTTGGTGGCTGCGCTGGACTCTCTGCAGCAGTTCCCTGTCCTGCTGGAACTGAGGGGCCACAGCTGGACACAAGATTCCAGGTGTGGTCTCCCCAGGGCAGAGCAGAGGGGCAGGAGAACCTCTCTGACCTACTGAGCACCCCCTTCTAACCCACCCCAGGTCCCATTGGCTTCCTGGCCACAAGGGCCCAGTGCTGGCTCATGGTCACCCTGCTGTCCCCAGGACCCCCAGCTCCCTTTCCCCTACACTGCTTTCTAATATGTCATTTCCCAACCTACACTGGAACCCGGGGTTGTTCCTGCCTAAGTTCAACACTCCACACTGAAAGCAATGAAGAGGGTGCTCAGCAGGACGGCTCGTTACTGGGCAGGGCCACGGCCCAGCGCTCCGCTCCCCGCGGCAGGACCCGGCCCCTCACAGGCCCCACACCGCCCCAGAGAGGGAGCCAAGGCCTCCAGCCGCTCTCCCGTCGCCCACTCACCGTTGGAAGTGAAGTAAAACACCATGGCGGCGGCTCCTCAGCCCGCCCGGCCCGGGCTCCCGCTCCGGCAGCGCCTGCTGACGGGTAAGCGGGGGGGGGAAAAGAGCAGAGCGCATGCGCAAACTCATTGGGCAGTGAAGCCGTTAAGAGATGGGCGCATGCGTAATGCTGTGCTGGCAAGTCATGTGGGCTATGTGCATGCATTGTCCACCCCAGGAGTCTGGCACGCCGATTTGCGCATGCGCAGTTTGCAATTTGTCGCCACCCCTTGTGCGCATGCGCAAGTTTCCTCCAGCCCAATATGCGTGAGAGTGGCTGAGGGCACAGTTTTCTTTTCTTTCTTTTCTTTTCTTTTCTTTTCTTTTCTTTTCTTTTCTTTTTCTTTTTCTTTTTCTTTTTCTTTTTCTTTTTCTTTTTCTTTTTCTTTTTCTTTTTCTTTTTCGTTCCTGCCTGGAGAACAGGAGCTGAGGGGAGACCTTCTGATCTCTGAACTGCCTGAAAGGAGCTTGGAGCCAGGGGGATCGGGCTCTGCTCCCCAGGAACAAGCGCCAGGAGCAGAGGAAACGGCCTCAAGTTGCCCAGGGGAGGTTGAGGTTGGATTTAGGAACAATTTCTTCCCCAAAGGGCTGTGGGGCATTGGAACAGGCTGCCCAGGGCAGTGCTGGAGTCACCAGCCCTGGAGGGTTGGACAGACGGACATGAGGTTCTCAGGACATGGGGCAGGGACAGGGCTGGGTTATGGTTGGATTCCATGATCCTGATGATCCAAAATGATTCTGTGATTCTAAGTTACAAAGGACGTACCCGTCATTAACCAATTGACATGACAAATGCTTTCTGACCACCTGCAAAACTAGGGGGACAGAAAATTAAGTGGCACATTGTTTAGAAGCAGAGTGCTTAGTTTATATTTAACTAGTAATTAATAGATGTATTGTAAGTAGGAAACTAATCAGTTATCACTGACTTCATACCAACCTTATGGTTATAGATGTATTTTAAAAATTTCCAAGAATTGTTATGAATATGCCATAATTATGTGAATATAAGCAATGCAAGAGCATCCAGTTGTTGGAGCGCTTATGGAGGATGATCCCCAGCTTTCCCCAGCACCGATAAAATAAAGAATGCTGCTTAATGCTGCTTAATGCTGTATAATTGACTCTGCTGTGCAGTTTGTTTGTTTAATTAGGGACATGGGTTAGTGCCAGCGTTGGGGTAATGGTTGGACTTGAGGGTCTCTTCCAAACAACATGATTCTGTAAGGAGCAAAGGCCACGAGCAGAGTTTCAGGTCAGTTCCTCCCTTCACCGGGTGATTCCCAGCAGACCGTGCAGCCCCGAGCAGTGGAAACGCTCCTTGTTCCCTCTGCCCCATTCCGGGCTGCGGGGTTTTGCTTTTCAGTTGCAATGAACCCTGGTTTGTGGACGATGCTCTTCCCGGCAGGGCTCTGATGGCCCATTGAAAAGCAAAGCGCTGCCAAGCACCCCCTAAATGCCCCTTTAGCCTTCGCGAATGTGTCTCTATTCGCCCCATCCCTTCACACGGCAAAGTCGCCCCCGGGACCGCACGGACTACAACTCCCAGCAGCCCCCGCGCGTCCGCACGGGGCAGAAGCGGCGCTGTGCTCGCGAAGCACGCTGGGAGTTGTAGTCTCTCGGGGTGTTGCTGCGGCAAGCTCTGCTACGTGATTGGTTGGAAAGCGCAGAGGGCGGGCGCAAAGCGGCGCGCCGTAGATAGGCCAATGGCGGTGAAATATACATGAGTGACGGGGCGCTCGGCCAATGGTAACGGGAGGGCGGGCGAGCGGGAGAAGGCGCGCGGGTTCGAACGCGCGGGAGCGATGGCGGCGCTGAGGTGAGGCAGCGGGGTCGGGTCTGGTTGCCCGGGGGCGGGTTTGGGGGACTGTGGGTGCTCGGAAGGGCGGGAGGTGGTGGTTTGGGGCCGTGTCGAGGCGCTGGAGGGTCAAGGGGTGCGGGTGGCAGAGCCCGGGGCGGTTCTGAGGCGCTGAGGGCTCGGGGGCGCTGGGCCCGGGGTCTGGTGTGTGGGTTGGGGGTTGTGAGAGACGCCGAGCTGGGGGTTTGGGGCGGTGCTGAGGTGCCCCAGCCCCACGTACTGTTGCGGGTGGAGTGGGGACTGGGGAGGAGTGCAGCGTGGGGTCAGGCCCTGGTGCTGGGTCAGGTGTAGGGGGTTCGGGGCACTTTGAATCACAGGATGGTTTGGGTTCCCCAGTGCCCCCCCTGCCATGAGCTGGGACATCTGCACCAGCTCCGGCTGCTCAGAGCCCCGTCCAGCCTGGCCTGGGATGTCTCCAGGGATGGTTCAGCCACCACCTCTCTGGGTGCCTGGGCCAGGCTCTCACCACCCTCAGCACAACTTCTTCCCTATGTCCGGCCCTTTTGGTGGGAGCGCTGGGGGGTGCTGGGCTGAGGGGCTGGTGCCCCAGTAGATTCTGTAGGAAACAACTATTTTGCAAATATAATAGGTCCAGGCAGGATCTCTTAGCAAAGCATATTCTAATAAAGATTTTGCAAGACCAGGTGTTTTACCTTAAGGCAGGCACACCTAATAGGGCAAAAAGCCCCTGCTTATATCCCCCCCAAGTCCCAGCGGCAATTTGCCTCCCATGTTCCCCATTGGTTGGTACTGCAGGGTTTATACAGACTACCCGAGGCTTACAATACCCCTCCCCTTATTAGTATGGATTCCTGGTACTTTGGCTACACTTGCCCCTAAATTAACTTGTAAATACAGGTGTCAGTATGTATAAAGTTATCAGTATATATTCCGGGAAAAGACTGTGTTTTACATTAAGGATTCATAGTCTGATGTCTCTTGGTCCTTCCCCCCTGGGGAACACTGAGGATCATCCTCCACAAGTGCTCCCAAGACTGGATGCTCTTGCATTGCTTATATTCACATAATTATTACATATTAATTACAATTTTTGAAGATCTCAACACACAATGCATCTATACTAAGAAATAATAGATGATGTTTGTTATAATTGTTTAGTTTCTTACTTACGTCTATTAATTATTAGTTAAATATAAACTAAGCACTTTGCTTCCAAACAACGTTTTACTTCATCTTCTGTCTCCTCTTGTCACACAGAAAGATCTAAATCTTGAAAAATATCCCCTTGTTTTGCAGGTGGTCAGAAAGTGTTTATCACGTCAGTTGGTTAATTGGGTGTGCCTTTTATAACTTAATCACAAGGTGCCTTAATTTAGCAGCTTCTCTTCGCCCCAAAACCAGCAATGCTTTAATATGGGCAGGTTGGGAGGAACCTCCCCCTGCTGGCAGATCATTGAATTAATAAAAGTAATTCTTTACGTGGTGTTCTAGCAGTTTATGAATATTTGTTATTAGTCCCCCGTGATATGGGTATTTGGTTATTCTGGGGTTTCAGGTGTGAGAAGTGAATATTACTGTGATAATCATCACGCATCACAGTATGTTTGGGATTGGAAGGGACCTCAAAAGCTCATCCAGTGCAATCCCCCTGCTGGAGCAGGAACGCCCAGGTGAGGTCGCACAGGAACATGTCCAGGCGGGTTGGAATGTCTGCACAGAAGGAGGAGACTTCACAACCCCCCTGGGCAGCCTGTTCCAGGCTCTGACACCCTCACTGAGAAGAAGTTTGTTCTCAAATTTAAGTGGAACCTCTTGTGTTCCAGCTTGATCCCATTACCCCTTGTCCTATCATTGTTTGCCACCGAGAAGAGCCTGGCTCCATCCTCGTGGCACTCACCCTTTATATATTTATAAACATTAATAAGGTCACCCCTCAGTCTCCTCTTCTCCAAACTAAAGAGCCCCAGCTCCCTCAGCCTTTCTTCATAAGGGAGATGCTCCACTCCCTTAATCATCTTTGTTGCCCTGCGCTGGACCCTCTCCAGCAGTTCCCTGTCCTGCTGGAACTGAGGGGCCACAACTGGACACAATATTCCAGATGTGGTCTCACCAGGGCGGAGTAGAGGGGAAGGAGAACTACTGACCACCCCTCTTGTAATACACCCCAGGTACCATTGGCTTCCTGGACACAAGGACCCAGTGCTGGCTCATGGTCACCCTGCTGTCCCCAGGACCCCCAGGTCCATTTCCCCTACACTGCTCTCTAATAGGTCATTTCCCAACCTACACTGGAACCTGGGGTTGTTCCTGCCCAGATGCAGGACTCTACACTTGCCCTTGTTAAATTCCATCAGGTTATTCCCCACCCAACTCTCCAGCCTGTCCAGGTCTCTGATGGCAGCACAGCTTCCAGTGTCACCACTCCTCCCAGCTTGGTGTCATCAGCAAACTTGCTGATAGTGCACTCAATTCCCTTGTCTAAATCGTTAATGAATATATTGAATACTATTGGCCCCAGCACTGCCTCCTGAGGCACTGCACTAGATACTGGCCTCCAACTGGACTCTGCACCATTGACCACCACTCTCTGGCTTCTCTCCTTAAGCCAGTTTGCAACCCCCCTCACTACTCTATTGTCTAGAGCACACCTCCTCAGCTTAGCTGTGAGGATGCTGTGGGAGACTGTGTCAAAGGCTCAAACTGGAAGAGATGGATCAACCAGCAGCGAGTGTTAATGTGGTTTAATTGGTTCATGTGTCAATGAAGGCTCAAAAAGTGGGGTTTGGGGTATTGGGCAAGGTGGAAAGTGGGAGAGAAACTCTCAAAGTGCATTGTGTAAAGAGCTGCCTTGGCTTGGAGGTGAATACCAATGTGAAATCCTCATAGGAATAAGGTGCCCATGGATATAGGCAGATTTCTAGGAAGGGGATTTGTCAGAGATGGAAAATAAAACATGTTTCTGAATGATCCGACTCCATTTGAGAGAAACAGCTTTAGGACCTGTTTGTGATGAACAACTGGACGTGAGCTGAAGATCCTTTGGGTGCGGTTGTTTTACAGCTCACGCTCAACAAAACGCATCCCGATGTTATTTTAGCCGCCGTCACGCTGTTTTCTTCCCAGTTCCCCACCTTCTCTTCCTTCTTTACTATGTTTAATTTTGTTTTTCTACTAGAAATCTTATTTCAAGCCATTAAAACTGTGTTCTTGCAGGCACTCTGCTGAGGACATGGCAGCCGTTACCCCCCAGAAAAGGAGCCGCGGTTCTACCGAGACCGATGGGTATGTGAGCTTGCATAATAAAAACAACCTAATTGCTGCAGATAGAAGAAACCAGATCTTTAAAATCCTTCAGAGCTTTTAATGCAAAGTAGAAAAGATATTAAGATTGTTCTGAGACACATGTAGCATTACCTCGTATTTATTATTTAGTGACGTATGTCACTTTTTATATTGTATTGAGCGTCTTGAGAGTTTTCATCTAATAGACAAGGAAACTGAAGCTAAAAATCTGTGGCATAGCACAGGGCAGTTAGATATACCTAAAAACTTATAGATTTTTTTCCCCTAAATCTAGCGAAGGAGAAACTTTGGACAAAAGCTGAGCTTTAAAACACAGAGCCCAGCTTGTTTCTCATTCTTTCCTGAACAGCTGAACAGTTTTTTCTCACACTCATCCTGTTCTTCCCCCACAAAAACATTCCAGGGAGGGAGCATGAAGTTTGGGTTCTAAGTTCTGAAGGACAAATTCCCGAGATAAAGTGTAAACAGGCGCTGAGGAAACACCGCATGGGGTTTTGCACCAAATGTGTTACAACCGGGAACGGCTGAACGTGGTTTTAAATAAATGGATTTTCTCCTCTTGGCCAGCGGGTTCAGGAGCAAATCTGAGTTGGTCTGAAACAAATAAGACATTTTATTGTTCTCTTTAATCATAAATAGTACCGATTTGTCTAAATTCCACCCGAAAGTGCTTGAACAGCTTCAGGCAGGAAAGCAGAGTTGCTATGGAAAGAAAATAACAGCGAGACAGCCTTAAGCTTTTTGATATTTGTATATGAAATAAATAACTTATGCTTTTTCTATGGATAAACAACATTTAATCCAATTCCTTGTATTCCTTAAACACGCGTTCCTTAGAGCATAAGCAAAACAGCGCTGGGCGCGTAGGGGATTCACTCCGCCCAACGCGCACACCTTTAAACAATAAGAGGTGTGCTTAAATACAGTAAAGTGTTACATATTCATAATAACTGCAGGAACACCTCTACATATTCATGACCTTCCCCCGCTTATTAAAATGAGTCTCAGATACCCATTTCCATAGTCTCCTCCTTGACCCTCCCCTGTTGTGCCTGCACAGTGTCACTTGGTGATTTAGAGGAGGGGTCTTTGGATGAAGCTCCTTCAGCTTCATCACAGTGAACTTTGTACCTGTGGCTCATGATGATGAACTGGCTGGAACCCAAGCTGCCAAGTTGACCAAAATCAGACTGGCGCCCCCTTTTGGCTGTAAATCTTGGTTATCGTGTCTCCTCAAAGTTGCAGCTGGTGCTGTAAAACTTCTTATCTCGGCATTCAATGAGGTTCTGTTTTTTTCTTAACACAATTGGTTACATAGGGCTCTAAACTAGATATTCATTATGTGGCTTAAAGTGTTAGTTCGTTAGTAGGCCCTTATTATGTGGTTGGTTAAACCTTGAAATGTTAGTTCCCTCTATCAGTATAACTTCATAAGCAAGTTTCATAACTTTTTACATAGAACTTAACCACCTTTTCCTTTTTTCAAGTTCAGAGCCCGTGCCTCATTTGGTTGTATCTGTAAACACTAAACATGTTAGCACGAATCACAACTGCATTTCTCACATATATTTAGATGTCTGATATTTGTTATAGGGTGTATATCAGTATAGGCAACTAGGCCGAGTGAAAATTAAGCGCTATTTAAATAAAAAAGGAATCGAAAAGCTCTCAGTGTACATGTAATTATGTTCACAGCTCATCCTTCGAGACTCCTGTGAAGAAACCAATGATGGGCTTCGCCGAACGTCCGTCTCCACTCAAGAAACCCAGAAGTGATGGCTCTGCTTCTCCAATAAAATGGTCCTCAAGCTCTGGTGATGAGATGAAGGAAAACGAGCCCATCGTGGTGAAGCCGGCGCTGCCGAGGAGGTTGGATATTTCTCCTCTTCAAGCGACCAGCGTTCCTGTGGCCGCACAAAGCGAATCCTCGGGGGAATTATCCCCAAAAACGGCGTCATCCTACAAGCCGCTCATTCCCGTGGTGTCTTTTTATAGCAAGGAGAAGCGGTACCTGACTCTTGTGGAGAGGAAACAGTTGAGTGAGAGCCGCTTTTTGGGTGAGGGGAACAGGGGGGAACGTCTCCCCACTGCCAGCAAGAGTGAGAAGATGAACGTGAATGCGAGCAGGAACACGAGCATAAAGCCACCCAAGCATGCAACCAGCTCCAAACATGGCAAAACCGTCCCCAAAACGCTCAAGAAGGCAAAGGGAGGCGCCCCGGTGGGAAAAGCCACTGCGGAGAAGGAAAATGTGAATCCCTTAATTAAAAAGAAGATGGATTCACCCTTCAGAGTGCTGAGCATGACGGTGAAACCAGCCCTGAAACTCCAGCTGGGAGCTGCGTTCTTTTCTGCTGGGAAGAGGTCGCACTCCAAGAAACCTGTTTTGGACACCAGATCTCTGCAAGAAAATGATCAGCCCCGGCCCCCGGCAGCTGCAAAGTCTCATTCGGCTGATGGAAACAAAGCTCTGGAGGCTGGTGAGGTGTTGAGGAGGATTCCTGCAGCTCAGCAGAAGGGAGGTGAAGACAAGGAGGGTTTCACGAGGTGTGTGAATCAAGAGAGAGATTCGGCGTGTGAAGGAAAAACGTCCCCGCAGGAAAGTGGAAGCACCTCGGGTCCGGTCGGTGCAGGAGGCAGCGATGCTGAGAACGTGGTGAGTTGTCACAGGGATGTTGGGGTGACACACACAGAGCTCGCTGAAGCTCTGGTGGTTTGAACGCTGGGTTTTTATTCAGATATATTAGTGGATTTTGCATAGGAAAGCTTCCACAGATTTAATCATGAAGGCACGTTCAAAACCTGGGGCAGTTTTGGGCTCCTCACCTCAGGGCTCAAAATGGTGGCCCCAGAATCACCTCAGGGCTCAAAATGGTGGCCCCAGAATCACCTCAGGGCTCAAAATGGCGCCCCCAGGCGTGGCGGGAATCACCTTAGGGTTCAAAATGGTGGCGTCAGGGGCGCCAAAATCACCTGAGGGCTCAAGAAAGGCCTTGAGGTGCTGGAGTGAGTGGAGAGAAGGGAACGGAGCTGGTGAGGGGCTGGAGCACAAGTGTGATGGAGCGGCTGAGGGACCTGGGGGTTCAGCTGGAGAACAGGAGCTGAGGGGAGACCTTCTGATCTCTGACCTGCCTGAAAGGAGCTTGGAGCCAGGGGGGTCGGGCTCTGCTCCCCAGGAACAAGCGCCAGGAGCAGAGGAAACGGCCTCAAGTTGCACCAGGGGAGGTTGAGGTTGGATTTAGGAACAATTTCTTCCCCAAAGGGCTGTGGAGCATTGGAACAGGCTGCCCAGGGCAGTGCTGGAGTCACCAGCCCTGGGGGGGTTTAAAAGGCGCTTAGATGAGGTTCTTAGGGATATGGGGCAGGGACAGGGCTGGGTTATGGTTGGACTCAATGATCTTGAGGGTTTTTTCCAACCAAAATGATTCTATCCCTCTAAAACTGTGGTAAATATTCATGAAGTTTCTGTCAGCGTCCCTGTCTCACCGTCCATCTCTCTGTTGCGCTAATATTCCATTCCTGACAGCTGACAGGAATGATTTCCACAGGATCTTTTTGCAAAAGACAGTATATATATATAATTCTTTTGTGTGATTGATGCCAAAGGTGAAAAAGTTACAAATATCCATTTTTTTTATTATTATTTCTGTTTTCATGAAGTCGCAGAGGCCCAGTGCGGCCCTGCAGAGCTGTGCTCTGCAAAACCGGGGGAGCAGCAGCAGCGTCTCCGCTGTTCTTTTTAGTGATTATTTATTACATCTTTTGATCTATTATTTTATTATTTATTGGATATTTCAGTGATTATTTATCATTTTCTGGTGCTGACCCGGCAGCTCCTTCCCAGGGGAGCGAGGCTGCACCCCCTTCTGCTGCTTTAACAAAGGGACGAGGAGCTTTCGGGCCGGGTTTGCACAACTGGTTCTGTAGCGCGTTGAAGGGACCTGAACGGGTCCAGTGTTGGTACCTGAGCGCCCAGCGCTGCTAGGGGCGCGCCAGAGCTTGTTTGGCCGCTGGGTGCTGGTGCTGGGTGTTGGATTTTCATATTGGCTTTGGTTTTTGTTTTGCTGGTTTTTGGGAATTGGGGGGTGGGGCTTTTTTACTGTGGTTTTTTCCCCCTTTCTTTCCCCTTTTCCCCCCCCTTTCTTTCCCCTTTTCCCCCCCTTTCTTTCCCCTTTTCCTCCCCTTTCTTTCCCCTTTTCCCCCCCTTTCTTTCCCCTTTTCCCCCCCTTTCTTTCCCCTTTTCCCCCCCTTTCTTTCCCCTTTTCCCCCCCTTTCTTTCCCCTTTTCCCCCCCTTTCTTTCCCCTTTTCCCCCCCTTTCTTTCCCCTTTTCCCCCCCTTTCTTTCCCCTTTTCCCCCTCTTTCTTTCCCCTTTTCCCCCCCTTTCTTTCCCCTTTCTTTCCCCTTCTTTCTTTCCCCTTTTTTCCCCCCCTTTCTTTCCCCTTTTTCCCCCCCCTTTCTTTCCCCTTTTTTCCCCTCCTTTCTTTCCCCTTTTTTCCCCCCCTTTCTTTCCCCTTTTTTCCCCCCTTTCTTTCCCCTTTTTTCCCCCCTTTCTTTCCCCTTTTTCCCCCCTTTCTTGCCCCTTTTTCCCCCCTTTCTTTCCCCTTTTTTCCCCCCTTTCTTTCCCCTTTTTTCCCCCCTTTCTTTCCCCTTTTTCCCCCCTCTCTTTCCCCTTTTTCCCCCCTCTCTTTCCCCTTTTCCCCCCCTTTCTTTCCCCTTTTTCCCCCCCTCTTTCCCCTTTTTTCCCCCCTCTCTTTCCCCTTTTTTCCCCCCTCTCTTTCCCCTTTTTTCCCCCCTCTCTTTCCCCTTTTTTCCCCCCTCTCTTTCCCCTTTTTTCCCCCCTCTCTTTCCCCTTTTTTCCCCCCTCTCTTTCCCCTTTTTTCCCCCCTCTCTTTCCCCTTTTTTCCCCCCTCTCTTTCCCCTTTTTTCCCCCCTCTCTTTCCCCTTTTTTCCCCCCTCTCTTTCCCCTTTTTTCCCCCCTCTCTTTCCCCTTTTTTCCCCCCTCTCTTTCCCCTTTTTTCCCCCCTCTCTTTCCCCTTTTTTCCCCCCTCTCTTTCCCCTTTTTTCCCCCCTCTCTTTCCCCTTTTTCCCCCCTCTCTTTCCCCTTTTTTCCCCCCTCTCTTTCCCCTTTTTTCCCCCCTCTCTTTCCCCTTTTTTCCCCCCTTTCTTTCCCCTTTTTTCCCCCCTTTCTTTCCCCTTTTTTCCCCCCTTTCTTTCCCCTTTTTTCCCCCCTTTCTTTCCCCTTTTTTCCCCCCTTTCTTTCCCCTTTTTTCCCCCCTTTCTTTCCCCTTTTTCCCCCCCTCTTTCTTTCTATTTTCCCTCTTTCCTTTTTTTTCCCCTCTTTCTTTCCTTTTTTTCCTCCTTCTTTCCTTTTTTTTCCCTCTTTCTCTCCTTTTTTTTTTCCCTCCTCCCTTTTTTCTTCCCTTCCCTGTATTTTCCCTTCTTTTCCCCTGGTGTTTGTGTGTGTTGTGTGTTGTCATTTGCTTTTGCTTTTCCTGTTTGTAGGTGTTTTATTTTTTTGTGTTTATTTCCCTGTTTTTTTTGGGGGGGGGTGGGGGTGGGTCCTGTTTGTGTTTGCTTTTGGTTTTTTTTTTTGAGTTCTTTTTCTTTTTTGTGTGTGTGGTGTTTTTTTCACAGGTTCTTTTTTACAGGGTTTTTTTTGTCTTTTTTCTCCTGTGTTTTGTTTGTTCTTTTCCTGTTGAAATAAATAACTTACGCTTTTTCTATGGATAAACAACATTTAATCCAATTCCTTGTATTCCTTAAACACGCGTTCATTAGAGCATAAGCAAAACAGCGCTGGGTGCGTGGGAGATTCGCTCCGCCCCACGCGCACACCTTTAAACAACAAGAGGTGTGCTTAAATACCGTAAAGTGTTACATATTCATAATAACTGCAGGAACACCTATACATATTTATAACCTTTCCCCGCTTCTGATTAAAATGAGTCTCAGAGAACCATTTCCATAGACCCTCCCCTGTTGTGCCTGCTCAGTGCCACTTGGTGAATTTGAGGAGGGGTCTTTGGATGAAGCTCCTTCAGCTTCATCACAGTGAACTTTGTACCTTTGGCTCATTATGTTGAATTGACTGGGACCCAAGCTGCCAAGTCCATTGAAACCAGCCTGGCGCCCCCTTTTGCTGTAAATCTTCGTTATCTTGTCTCCTCAAGTTTACAGCTACGTGCAGTAAAACTTCTTATCTTGGCATTCCAAGGGGTTGTGTTCTTCTTAACATAAAGCTCTAAACTAAGCATTTATTGTGTGACTAAGCCTTAAAGTGTTAGTTCGTTAGTAGGCACCCATTATAAGTTTTAGTTAACCCTTAAAATGTTAGTTCCCTCTGTCAATATAACTTCATATACAGGTTTCATGGAGCTTAACCACCTTTTCCTTTTTCCAGATTCAGAGTCCGTGCCTCATTTGGTTATATCTGTAAACATTAAACATCTTAGCACGAATCACAACTGCATTTTTCACGCTGTTTTCTTCTTTTGTTTTTTCTCCTGGCTTTTTGCCTTGTTTGATTGGTTTTTGTTGTGTGTGTTTGTGGTTAATTGTCTTTAATTAGCCCCTTCACACCCCTGGCTCCTCATTCCCCATTTAACCCCAACTGCCCCACTCAGGATGGGGATTTTTCCCTCCAAAGGGGAATCTCAGGGTGCCAACTGGACAGGAACAGTCGCAAACACTTTCACCCCACTCACTGTCCTCAAATCCAGCCCAAAAGCACCGTAGCATTTTATACTCATACCCAAATACCAAAGAGAAGCAGCGAACAAGACGCAATCTGCTTTTATAGGGCTAATGTGGTTTATACCCCCATATCGCTCCAACAGTTCGTTACCTCCTTTATTCACCTGCGCTGTTTTATTATCTCGCATTCCTGGCTTGATTATCAATATATTTTTCACAACGCAGCGTTAATAAAACACAAACATCACCTTGCGCCATCTCATCCTGCACGTGTACTACTAAAAATACAACTTGAAAGCATCTGATTCCGCTGCGGTGACAGATTTTTGTGTCGGAAACCAGTTCTCAGAGTTCAAACAGCAACACAGTGTTTGGAAAACGAATTTAGTGACTTCGTTACTGCGATAATTGAGAATATAGACCAAATTTGGGCTTGATCTGGGCTGGGATTCGGCCACGGCTTTACCTGGGCGCTGTTCCTCATGAGATGGGAATTAATACGCTGTTGAATAGAAAAAGAGCGGAATTCAAGGCAAAAATCAGCTTGGCAAACATTATTTTTTTATAGAACGTTAATTTTTTATAGAACATTAATGAGAGGGTTCCAAAAAGATGCAAAGTTGGAGAATGAGGCAGAGAAACGCAGAGGTGAGAAATGATATAAACCCCCGTATGCTGCAATAAACCCAAAGCAGGTGCTGAGAATCAAAACCATTTTCAAATTCAGGTTAATCAGGTGTGATTTAAATAACAGGTGAGACGCGTGTTCTGCTAAGCCCGCCTTTTATTCTTGGCAAATCCGCTCTGTAATGTCAATTATTGCCCCTTGAGCGTGTGGGATTCTGCTGCTTGAGAACTCGATCAACTTTCTTTCTGCCCTAAAAATATGGTTTTAATTTATAGGATGGCGATGAAGTTGGTTCTTCCACCACCTGTGAGTCGGACGATTGCGTTATTGTCTCCAGCCACTCTCCACTTCAGGCCAAGAAACAAGGTGAGCTGGATTATCCATGTTTTGATCTATGAACTTTGTTCCTGCAGGAAAATAAGGTGGAAAAACCTCTATTCACCTGGTTTTCCCCCAGCAGGACCCGCTCTGCTCAATTCCCATCTCCCCCTGTCATTTGGTGGTTTAATTAGTGGCTCGGTAATTACAGAGATGCTGCTGTCTCTCTGATCAATCTCTTATTCTTAAGCGCTATAAACTGTTTGTTTTCCTCATGTCTATGGCCCATCTTCCCTCTTTGCTTCGCTACATTCCCTGTAAGATTTGGGAAATCATTGCATCTGAATCCTATTATTTTTCCCCCATTCTTTTCTCCCCGGATTATTATCCCGATTCTTCCCATTTACCTTTAGAAAACAGGATTTTTAGGCATCTGACTTTTCATTTCTCTGTTTTCCGTATGTTTTACTGTGCTGCTCCCAAACCCATCTGAGCCTCAGCAGCACTAATTAGCAGGAAGGCATTAATTAATACACCACATACGCCCACAGAAAACCTATTTTTCCTTTATTTAAAGTGTTTTCCAGGCAGCTGCTGCCCAGTGGGTGGATCTTTATCCCTTATTTTCCCCATTGCTGTTCAGTGCAGTTGTCTCCTTATCCTTATTTCAATCTATTTGTTTCTGCCTATTCTCAGCCTAAGAACTCTTTTAAATTAAACTATGTGTTCTTTCACCTCCAAAGTTATAAGGATCTATTATTATCTCCTCTTGATAATCACTGAGGAAACTCCACTCCACACTTTGTGTTTTGGCAACAAATCATTAACAATCATTATTTCTTTAACCCTCCCGGTTGGTTTATAACCACAGAATCACGGTTGGTTTATAACCACTATATTTCCCCACTAACGCAAGTTCCATATATATATATTTCAATACATTTGTTATTTTTCCTCTTGGTGATAATAAAAACTAAACCACGTTGCTCAAATATTATTTCATTAAAGCCAAATATTGTGTTGGCCTCATTTCCCAAATATGTGCTAATGTGGATGTTTGCAGGGGCTGAGCTCGTGTTATTTTATCCTCATTTCCTTCTTTCTCCATTTTTCCCCCTAAAATGAAGCAGCAGTTGCTGTTCTGGCCTCAGCAGCCCTGGCTTCATTCATCTGAACAGGTCTAATTTACCTGAGAGTTCTCTTTGCACCCTTCCCCAGCTGTGGGAATTCATCCCTCCTTTGTGTCTTAATTGCGCTGACGACCTTGGCACAACCATTTCTTTATTGGTGACTGAAATAAAACCGCACCAAGTGTTTTGCCAGCTGGTTTAAGCGCTGCCTCCTCAGGGTTTTCCCCTTGTTTCCGTTGCCTTCTCAGCTGAAGCTGATTGGACAATTTGGCGTGTTTGCCTCAACCCCTTCCCATTCCCGCTCCGCTTCCCCAGGTTCCTGTTCCCCTCATGGTCCCTTCAGGAAAAACTCCACGTTTACTCACATTTGTCCCTTCCTCCACATCTTTTTGGCCCAACCGCTCTTAATCCATTTCTTGAAGGAATTGCCAACACCCCTGAGCTTTTTTCCCCATTTCCCTTTAGTTTTGCTTCCCATGGGAACTTATTTATCTGCCTTTGGAACTTTAAGTCATTTTCTGTAGGCTCACGCCATCTCCAAACCTGTTCTTGCTTACACACTTTAGTATTCTCTGTAATTTGTGTCTATTTGCGGATGCACTCAGTGCATAAAACACTCTCGTACCTAAACCTTTTACACCGGAGGGAAAATATATTCCTAATTAATAATTTGGTTAGTTTTACTTACCAAAATCTTTGCTATGTTATCCTAAAACTGCTGTCATTTTGCAGTTTCTCCAGGATGAAGCTGTGGGTTAGTGCTTAGCCAAAATAATGGCAAATGGAGAAGCCTGTGCTTAATTAACACCCTTAATTAATAGCCGAGGAAACGCTAAAGCCTGGATTGCACTTATGGAGATAAATTTTCTATCCTGCAGCATCGCCAGCTTCCCATTGCTCTTGTAAACTCGTTATGCAGTTGGATTTTATTGTCGTGGGTCATTTTTGCAATTTCTGCTTCTGCAACTAAAAAGGATCCGAAACCACAATAACGTCTCTTGTGTTTTCCAGCGTCTCCTTCCAACGCTGTCGTCTACCCCATATTCAGCACAGCCCCGACCAGCAAGAAAAGGTGGGTTCATCCTCACAGCTGAGTTGAGGAGGTGTGGTCTGGACAATAGAGTAGTGAGGTGGGTTGCAAACTGGCTTAAGGAGAGAAGTCAGAGAGTGGTGGTCAATGGTGCGGAGTCTAGTTGGAGGCCAGTACCTAGTGCAGTGCCTCAGGGGGCAGTGCTGGGGCCAGTATTATTCAATATATTCATTAATGATTTGGACGAGGGAATTGAGGGTACTATCAGCAAGTTTGCTGATGACACCAAGCTGGGAGGAGTGGTGACACTGGAAGCTGTGCTGCCATCAGAGACCTGGACAGGCTGGAGAGTTGGGCGGGGAATAACCTGATGGAATTTAACAAGGGCAAGTGTAGAGTCCTGATCTGGGCAGGAACAACCCCAGGTTCCAGTGTAGGTTGGGAAATGACATATTAGAGAGCAGTGTAGGGGAAAGGGACCTGGGGGTCCTGGTGGACAACAGGGTGACCATGAGCCAGCACTGGGCCCTTGTGGCCAGGAAGCCAATGGTACCTGTGGTGTATTACAAGAAGGGTGGTTAGTAGGTCGAGAGAGGTCCTCCTTCCCCTCTACTCTGCCCTGGGGAGACCCCATCTGGAATATTGTGTCCAGTTGTGGCCCCTCAGCTCCAGCAGGACAGGGAACTGCTGGAGAGGGTCCAGCGTAGGGCAACAAAGATGATTAGGGGAGTGGAGCACCTCCCTTATAAAGAAAGGCTGAGGGAGCTGGGGCTCTTTAGTTTGAAGAAGAGGAGACTGAGGGGTGACCTTATTAATGTTTATAAATATATAAAGGGTGAGTGCCATGAGGACGGAGCCAGGCTCTTCTCGGTGGCAAACAATGATAGGACAAGGGGTAATGGGATCAAGCTGGAACACAAGAGATTCCACTTAAATTTGAGAAGAAACTACTTCTCAGTGAGGGTGGCAGAGCCTGGCCCAGGCTGCCCAAGGGGATTGTGGAGTCTCCTTCTGTGCAGACATTCCAACCTGCCTGGACACCTTCCTGTGTGACCTCATCTGAGTGTTCCTGCTGGATGATCTTTTGAGGTCTCTTCCAATCCCAAACATACTGTGATACTGTGATATTTGCCAGCTCCCTTCAAGAATGATCAGAAGTGTCGTACCTGAATGGTTATTTAAAAATAGTAATAATACTAGTTCTAAAAACAGTAACTTCGCTTTCTCCCCGTCCTTGGAAGGTTTGGGAGTCTGGCATTTTCATAGGGTTTTCTTCTTTGCTTTCTGTTTAAAGGGAAGATGAAAGCGGTTGGTTTAGAGGGATATTAGCCCATGAGTAAGGAAATACACATATTTTACTGTCTGTAGTACATTTTACCTGTGAATTTGTATAATACATATTATTGAGCTGATTATTTTATCTCGCTAATAAGGAGTTTTCTCATAGCTGTTGCTAATGATAAAATCATTAGAACAAGGGGGGCTATTTCAGGATATATTTATCACTAAGAACAGCACAACCTGGGCGTCATTTGGGCCTGTAGAGGGATTTTTAGTTATTTATGCGACTTCTGCATGTTCTGTATCTTTATCTGGAGTGTCTACAACGAGCAGTCGCTTCCCAGAGACTCTCAACAGCGCTAAATACAATGGGAGTTGGTACCAAACCATGGTGTCTTTGTTTTGCTCGGTGTGGGAAGGTGTCACCATCCCTCACTAGAATCTCCTCAGGGTTTGGCTCTTTATATATTCCTTAAATTGAGCATCAAACCGATCTCCCTGCTGTCAGCTCATTGCTTTTCCGCAATAGCTCCTCCTGTGATTGTACATTTGTAAGTGAACAGCACCATGGCCAAGACTGACCAACATCCTGCACGGAAACTGCCCCAATGCAACCATCAGTTACTGCCCAGCTCTGCTTTGTATTGCGCTTCATTTTTATTTAAACCAGGTAAATTTTGAGCACGGCAGCACACTCAGAAGTTTAGATCCGGGCGCCAAAGGCAAGACAGAAGTTGTAATATTAATGAAAACGGGTGAAAAGGATTAACGGAATCTTCTGCTTTCCCATGCTCACCTAAGTGGGTATTTTACAAACCTGCTGGGCCACGTTTGATATTTGGAAACAAATCACAAACGTGTGAAGTTTCCTTTTTGACTCTGAAAAGCATCATCTTGCTAAATTTTTTGCTGGCAAGGTGTCATTTTGCCACCTGGTGGCTCTACTTCCAATTAGCTGATTTCTTCCATTAATTTGCTGCTGTGCTCGTAGTGGGAAAAGCCTTGTTTGCCCACACGAGAACCAGAGCCGCTAATCCCTCGCCCATATTGAATCGACTTCTTGATGCATTTTGTTACCGATTCAAGCACTCTGAGCCGAGCTTAGTGTGAACATATGAAAACAAACCCACTTGAATTTGCTCCTAAAAGAGCCAAATAAACCGTTCCAGAAGTGGCTACTGCAGCGCTGTGCCGCGGGGGTGTTGAAAGCGAGATCTGATTGCCATATTTGCTTTGCTTCCTCATGTGGCTTTTTCAAATGGCTTTGGTGGCGCAGGCGGGACGTGGAACGGGTGGAAATCCCCGTGTTTGTCATTAAGCACAAACACTCTTGGCTTCGTGGGTCTCTGGGGGGACTGATGAGCACAAGCTTTCCCTCCATTGAGTCTCCGCTTCAGAAATTCTCCTTAGCAGCCAAATCTATAAAATCGTTTGGTGTATCTCTAAATTAGTTCCATCTTAAGGTTTGCTGCACAACAGTTACAATTTTCCACTTGTATGATTGCTTGAGAAATGCCAGCCTGCCTACAGAAGCCTGAAGGTGGGTTAGATTATTATGAATGAAATTATTAACACCCTGAACAATGTGCTTCCCAGTAGCTGAAGCCCACGTTATAAAGTCAAAAATTGATGTAAAATGTCTATGGCTGGATCTGAATATGAAACAATTTCTCTTGGCCTAATTCCTGTCCACCTTGATCAGAACCTGGATGAAATGCTCCAGAAGTTCTTTGGGTTCAATTTCTCACTTTCTTCCCTTTTTTTCCCCTTGAGGGGACGGTGGTGCTGGCGTGGCAAGCACTTTAGAGTCAGTTTTCCTTGCAAAACGGGAACACTTGGAGCTTTGTGAGATGGTTTTGGATGATGGGCTGAGGCCAATTGTCTGAGGTTCACCAAGGCCAAGTGCTGGGTCCTGCGCTTGTGTCACAACAACCCCATGAACGCTGCAGCTGGGGAAGAGCGGCTGGAAAAGGCCCTGGGGGTGTTGGTAACAGCGGCTGAACATGAGGCAGCGTGTGCCCAGGTGGCCAAGAGGCCACCGGCATCCTGGCTGGTGCCAGCACTGCTGTGGCCAGCAGGCCCAGGGCAGTGACCGTCCCTGTGCTGGGACCTGGGGAGGCCAAACCGCCAACCCTGGGGCAGTTCTGGGCCCCTCACGCCAAGAAAGGCCTTGAGGTGCTGGAGCGAGGGGAGAGAAGGGAACGGAGCTGGTGAGGGGCTGGAGCACAAGTGTGATGGAGCGGCTGAGGGACCTGGGGGTTCAGCTGGAGAACAGGAGCTGAGGGGAGACCTTCTGATCTCTGACCTGCCTGAAAGGAGCTTGGAGCCAGGGGGGTCGGGCTCTGCTCCCCAGGAACAAGCGCCAGGAGCAGAGGAAACGGCCTCAAGTTGCGCCAGGGGAGGTTGAGGTTGGATGTGGGGAACAATTTCTTCCCCAAAGGGCTGTGGGGCATTGGAACAGGCTGCCCAGGGCAGTGCTGGAGTCACCATCCCTGGAGGGTTGGACAGACGGACATGAGGTTCTCAGGACATGGGTCAGTGCCAGGGCTGGGTTATGGTTGGACTCAATGATCTTGAGGGTTTTTTCCAACCAAAATGATTCTGCGATGCTGCTTCTCCTGCCGATCCTGGCAGGGAGGACCCTTGTCCCCAAGTGATGTCACCTCCCAGAAGCCCAGTGCAGACCTTGAGCTGCGGTTCTGTGTGTCACACCCCGGTGACACCTGAGGCTCCTGCTCCCTGTGTCCCCTGTGCCCACATTCCCAGGTGCTCACAGCCATGGCTCCTCATGTTGGTCTCCCCTTCCATGCACGGGAGACCTTCCAAACCCACAGATCTCAACCCACCCAGTGGCAGAGACTTGGTTTAGGTGGCTATAATTTTGTGCACAAATTAAACAAGTCAGGAGAGCGTCTGTGAAGTGTTTAGGGCAGACTTTGTGTGTATTGTATCCTGGTCAGGCTCGGGTGGCGGGTTCCTGGAGCTGAGCAACTCACTGCCCATACCCTGAGACTGTGCAGGGAGTCTGGACGTCCAGGGTTTGAGGAGGGAACTGCTGGATTTGGGCACCAATTTCTTCACCCGCAGTTTCCACACTTCATGGACCTGCCTCTCTGCTCATCACTTTGCTGTTTGTCCCTCTGACTGTTCAAGGAGCTGCTGCTTTTCCAGTATCCTGGGAATGGGATGAATGTGGAAGTGGGAGAGATGCTCAACAAGCGTTATTGAGTTTCTGGTGCAATTTCTAGAGCCTCTTCCCCCGGAGGAGTTGGCGCCACAGCGGCCAAGAAGCTTTGCTGTACCTGGCTTAGTTTGGGCTGTTCTGGAATAACAGTCACTGCCCTGGTACCCAACAAACAACGTTAACCTTTGTCTGCAGTAATTTCTATCTCTCTGCAATGATTTTCAGGCCGCAGGCTGCACTGGATGAACTGACTTCTCCGTTTGGCTCCAGCCCATGCGCAAAAACGTCTCACACCTCGCAGAAAAGCAAGAAGGCGAAGGAGCTGAGCAGAAGCTCCCGGGACCAGATGATCATCGTAAGGTTCCCTCGGGGCGCGCTGGGTCCTTGGGGCAGCTTGGTGGTCAGGAAAGAAAATGTCTCGAGGAGAAGCGATAAGTGGGTTTCCTCATGTGTCAACCTCAAACTGACCGCACTGATGAGCATAACAGGGCCGTGATTAACACGTTTAGTATTAGACGCCAGAAGGCTGTGCTGCCATCCAGCGGGATCTGGACAGGCTGGAGGATTGGGCGGGGAATAACCTGCTGGAATTTAACAAGGGAAAGAGTAGAGTCCTGCATCTGGGCAGGAACAACCCCAGGTTTCAGTATAGGTTGGGAAATGACATATTAGAGAGCAGTGTAGGGGAAAGGGACCTGGGGGTCCTGGTGGACAACAGGATGACCATGAGCCAGCACTGGGCCCTTGTGGCCAGGAAGCCAATGGCATCCTGGGGTGTATTAGAAGGGGGGTGGTTAGTAGATCGAGAGAGGTTCTCCTGCCCTTCTACTCCGCCCTGGTGAGACCACATCTAGAATATTGTGTCCAGTTGTGGCCCCTCAGTTCCAGCAGGACAGGGAACTGCTGGAGAGGGTCCAATGTAGGGCAACAAAGATGATTAAGGGAATGGAGCATCTCCCTTATGAAGAAAGGCTGAGGGAGCTGGGGCTCTTTAGTTTGGAGAAGAGGAGACTGAGGGGTGACCTTATTAATGCTTATAAATATATAAAGGGTGAGTGCCACGAGGATGGAGCCAGGCTCTTCTCGGTGGCAAACAATGATAGGACAAGGGGTAATGGGATCAAGCTGCAACACAAGAGGTTCCACTTAAATTTGAGAAGAAACTGCTTCTCAGTGAGGGTGGCAGAGCCTGGAACAGGCTGCCCAGGGGGTTGTGGAGTCTCCTTCTGTGCAGACATTCCAACTCGCCTGGACACCTTCCTGTGTAACCTCATCTGGGTGTTCCTGCTCCATGGGGGGATTGGACTGGATGATCTTTTGAGGTCCCTTCCAATCCCAAACATACTGTGATACTGTGATAGACGAGGAGAGGGTAGTAGCTGGAAAATAGGTTGTTATGGTTGCACTGGAACTCGCACTTTAGTGCGTTTGAGAATTAAAAAGAGATTTATGGAACATAACGCTAGAAAAAAAAGGCCAAGAGAAACTCAGCCAAGCGTGTATGGATGCTGTAGGAGTGAATTTGGCCAGATAATTTTCCTTTCCCGTGGTTTTCTGGCCTGCTCTGGGAGCGGAATCAGCGCAGCGCCGCGACCACAGGGGCAAACGGCAGCCAGGAGAGCGGAGACGTGCAACGAGGAGCAGGGGTGTGCAACACTGAGCAGGGACACACGGTGAGGAGCAGGGGTGTGCAATGAGGAGCAAGGATGTGCAACAAGCAGGGGTGTGCAGTGAGGAGCAGGGATGTGCAACAATGAGCAGGGACATGCAGTGAGGAGCAAGGATGTCCGATGAGCAGGGGCGTACGATGGGGAACAGGGGTGTTCAACAATGAGCAGGGATGTGGGGTGAGGAGCAGAGACGTGTAACAATGACCAGGGCCGTGCAAGTGAGGAGAAGGGACGTGCAGTGAGGAGCAAGGATGTGCGATGGGGACCAGGGACGTACAATGGGGACCAGGGACACGCAAGGAGGAGCAGGGATGTGCAGTGAGTAGCAGGGATGTGCAACAATGACCAGGGACATGCAGTGAGAAGCAAGAACGTGGGATGAGGAACAAGTGTGTGCAACGGGGACCAGGGACATGTGATGGGGACCACGGACGTGCAGTGAGGAGCAGGGACGTGCAACAATGACCAGGGACATGTAGTGAGGAGCAAGGATGTGTGATGAGGAGCAAGGATGTGCAACAATTTGCAGGGACGTACAGCAAGGAGCAGGACATACAACGGGGAGCAGGGATGCATGACCAGGGGCTGAGCCCCAACCAGCTCACTGAGAACAACCAGCTGCCTCTGGTAGCTCCACGCCAGCCTTCCCACTGCTGCCTTTCAGCGTGGAGTACTGATTTTGGAGCAGGAGGAGGCCCAAACGGTGTTACTGAGGCTGGTGTGCCACGGAGCCATCACATGTATCGGTTTCCAGAAAATACACCCTCAGCAATGAGTAATTTGTTTTGTAAACCGTTCGTTCTCACTTGGTGACACGCCGACTTTTTCAAGCCAGTTTCCCGAGGGAGCAGGGCTGCTGTGATAGCTCTTGTCTGCTGATCGGTGCTTTTTCAGTTGTTTGCATGATTTCTGTCAGATTTAGGACCTCGCAGCTACAGATTTTTGAGTGTTTTGAGCGCTGAGATGAAAGCAGCAGAACATGTTCAGCAGTCATTGCTATCTCGAGGGAACAGAGTGACTATCAGCAAGTTTGCTGGTGACACCAAGCTGGGAGGAGTGGTGACACTGGAAGCTGTGCTGCCATCAGAGACCTGGACAGGCTGGAGAGTTGGGTGGGGAAAATTTAATGAACTAGAACATGGGCAAGTGTAGAGTCTTGAATCTGGGCAGGAACAACTCCAGGTTCCAGTGTAAGTTGGGGAATGACCTATTAGAGAGCAGTGTAGGGGAAAGGGACCTGGGGGTCCTGGGGACAGCAGGGTGACCATGAGCCAGCACTGGGCCCTTGTGGCCAGGAAGCCAATGGTACCTGGGGTGGGTTAGAAGGGGGTGGTTAGTAGGTCAGAGAGGTTCTCCTGCCCCTCTGCTCTGCCCTGGGGAGACCACACCTGGAATCTTGTGTCCATTTGTGGCCCCTCAGTTCCAGCAGGACAGGGAACTGCTGCAGAGAGTCCAGCGCAGCCACCAAGATGCTGCAGGGAGTGGAGCATCTCCCGTGTGAGGAAAGGCTGAGGGAGCTGGGGCTCTGGAGCTGGACAAGAGGACACTGAGGGGGGACTCATTCCTGGGGATCAAGATGGAAAGGGGCAGTGTCAGGAGGATGGAGCCAGGCTCTGCTGGTGACAACCAGGGACAGGACAAGGGGCAATGGGTGCAAACTGGAACACAGGAGGTTCCACTGGAAGAGGAGAAGCGACTTGTTGGGGTGAGGGTGTCAGAGCCTGGCCCAGGCTGCCCAGGGGGTTGTGGAGTCTCCTTCTGTGCAGACATTCCAACCCGCCTGGACACCTTCCTGTGTAACCTCATCTGGGTGTTCCTGCTCCATGGGGGGATTGCACTGGATGAGCTTTCCAGGGCCCTTCAACCTCTGACACTCTGGGATTCTGTGATCTTGGTTGCATGTTGAAGCGTTGGGCCCATGAGGGACAACCTGTGGGTGCTGTGACACCAGGCGAAGCCCAAACTGGGACGTGGGGACAGGAGAGCAGCCGATGCAGGGAAATATCAAGTCCTTAAACTTGGTTTCACTTTGCTACTCAGAGCAACCTGCTGTTGCTCACACAACTGCTGTTTGATTCCTTCTCTTCCCCTCCCTGCACTGACAGAGGTAGAAATGAGGCTGGTTTTAGATCACTGATGAAAACACTCTACAGAATTACACAGAATTTCATTTTTTAAAAAATTTCTAGTGCGCTTTTGCATTGTTTCCTCAGTGAGGATGTTGCCGAACTAATTCAAGGCTTATTCCAAATAACACATTAATTGTGTATATGTGATAGGACAAGGGGTGATGGTTTGAAACTAAAAGAGGGGGGATTTAGATCAGATATGAGGAAGAAATTCTTCACCGTGGGGGTGGTGAGAGCCTGGCCGGGGTTGCCCAGAGGTGGTGGATGAACCATCCCTGGATAATTTAATGCCATAGAGTTCTGAATATTCTGCAAATAAGCAGCAGCTTGTCCTCCCCTTCACAAATCCAAATGAAAACAAATACTTGAACCTTTGATTATTCTATCTAGAACTGATTCTTAAGCTCGTTCCTTAAACCAAATATGGTTTTGAAGAGTTTTGGAGCGCTCAGGTGATTCTGTTTGTCACCAGGATGCGGGTCAGAAGCATTTTGGTGCCATGGTTTGCAAGTCGTGCGGGATGATCTACACGGCGGGCAGCCCGGAGGACGAGGCGCAGCACATCCAGCACCACGAGCGCTTCCTCGAGGGGCTCAGATACATGGTAAGGCCAGGATGAGCGGGGGAACCACCTGTGACATCTGGATGCAGCGGTTGTCACCCGCGGGGGACGTTAAAGTGCAAGTCAAGCAGCTCTAGCGACTCTCTTCACCACTTTGAGCGTAACTTGGTTTTATTCCTGAAAGCTGAGGTGGTTCAAATTACAGCTTCATGTGCCAGATTTTTCACGGAGTCGCTTCCTCTCGTGCTAAACCACTTGTTTGTTTTCTCTGTTTCCCCTGTGTGGCAGGGCTGGAAGAAAGAGCGAGTTGTGGCCGAGTTCTGGGATGGGAAAATTGTCCTGATCCTTCCAAATGACCCCAAATACGCCGTCAAGAAGGTACAGGCTTGTTGATTTTTGGAGTTGTGTGGTAGCTGAGCTTTGGCTCCGCTCCCAGGACAGATCGCACGTTGTCAGCAGAGCCAAGGGGGCTGTGGACACCCACCCCGACACATCCCAACCTTGCACTGGTACTTCAGCTCTTATTTGACCAACATAACCTGATCTTTTCCATCCTGAGGATGGGGGTGAGAAGCTTTGCGAGAGCATAGGGGGTTAAGACACAAGTGAGAGCCCATTATTTAACATTCTCCACGCCATTAGGACCTGATCCGGTGTGAAAACAAGCTTCTTTGAGGAAAGTGGGCCTCTTTCTGACAGTTTTCACGCCGAAGAATGTGCGTGTTATTTCCTAATGCTCCAGTTTTGTTTGCTTAGGCAGAAGATGTGCGAGAAATTGTAGATAATGAACTGGGATTTAAGCAAGTTTCTTTGAGCTGCCCAGCCAAGACGAAAATGTACTTGTTTGTGTCCAATGAGAAGATGATCGTCGGGTGCTTAGTGGCTGAGTCAATCAAGCAGGTACATGGTTTTAATTAAAGGAGGAGAGGGGGAAATTGCGAATAACTGGGGATGTTTGTGTGTTAGAAATGTGGGAGGGGGGGAGATCAAGCTGAGGAAATAAAACCGATTCTCTCCAACTGCCTGAAAGGAGTTGGAGTGAAGGAACAAGCGCCAGGAGCAGAGGAAACGGCCTCAAGTTGTGCCAGGGGAGGTTGAGGTTGGATCTGGGAACAATTTCTTCCCCAAAGGGCTGTGGGGCATTGGAACAGGCTGCCCAGGGCAGTGCTGGAGTCACCAGCCCTGGAGGGTTGGACAGACGGACGTGAAGTTCTCAAGGACATGGGGCAGGTAATGGTTAGACTTGGTGATCTTGAGTGTCTTCTCCGACCACAACAATTCTATGAAAAAACAACCCCTCCCAAAGCAAAAAAACAACAACAAAGAAATTATTAATGTTTATAAATATATAAAGGGTGAGTGCCACGAGGATGGAGCCAGGCTCTTCTCGGTGGCAAACAATGATAGGACAAGGGGTAATGGGATCAAGCTGGAACACAAGAGGTTCCACTTAAATTTGAGAAGAAACTTCTTCATGGTGAGGGTGGCAGAGCCTGGCCCAGGCTGTCCAGGGGGGTTGTGAAGTCTCCTCCTTCTGTGCAGACATTCCAACCCGCCTGGACGTGTTCCTGTGCGACCCTGCTCCAGCAGGGGGATTGGACTGGATGATCTTTTGAGGTCCCTTCCAATCCCAAACATACTGTGATACTTTGAAATTAAAGCAAAGCTCGTGCTGTTATCAGGGTGACAAGGAGCATTTTGACACGTCCTCTCGTCCCGCAGGCGTTCCGGGTGCTGTCGGAGGCGGGAGCCGCCACGTCCCCCGATCCGCAGGCCCCACTGCAGCCCCAGCGCGCCTGGCGCTGCTCCAGCCAGGCCGAGCCCGCGCTCTGCGGCGTCAGCAGGATCTGGGTGTTTGGGCCCCAGCGTGGAAAAGGCATCGCCCGGCGCATGGTGGACGTGGTCAGGTAGGAGCAGGATCCCATCCCGGGTTTGTCCTTCAACGGGGAAAACCACGACCGCGGCAAAAATTACTTATGGATGAGGAGCAACTTAAAGATGAGGAGCAGCTTGTTGGGGGTGAGGGTGGCAGAGCCTGGCCCAGGCTGCCCAGGGGGGTTGTGGAGTCTCCTTCTGTGCAGACATTCCAACCCGCCTGGACACCTTCCTGTGTAACCTCATCTGGGTGTTCCTGCTCCATGGGGGGATTGCACTGGATGGGCTTTCCAGGTCCCTTCCAACCCCTGACATGCTGGGATTCTACAAATTTTTCCCTTTCCATCAGCCCCGCTTCACACTGGAAGGATATAAATCAAATATTCTCTGTATATCTAATATTTTCATTTAAAACCTGATACAAGCATAGGCCAAGCTGTTAATTTCTGGCTAGAACCTGCAACACAGCTACACAGACTGGATTTTCCAAGAGAAACTTGTGCTTGTTGGGGAAAAAAATAGTCTATGTTTTATTTTACTGGATGGGTCCAAAACACTTGCGATTTTTCCAGGCAGGAAATTCTGAGCTTGAAAATCTCGAACCAAAGTGGAAGATTTAAAATCTTCCCCTTGTTTGTTGATACAGATTCACTTGAGGGGGAGCTTGATGGTCTGTGGGTCTGTAGTAGCACAGATCTTATATCTGCTCGCTCTGTGTGTATAGAACACAGAGATATGGGTACCTATGTATATATTTGTGTATAACCACAGTATTCTGAATATTCTCCACGTTCTCCCATGGTTTAGTGTTTAATGTCTTCACCCTGCAGGCCCTGGGTGCCGTGTTGGGCTCCAAACGGGAACTGCTTCAAGATATTGAACTAAAACCTCCAGGTTTCCATGTAAAACTGTATTTTGGGAGTTTTATGCCTGTATTTGCTCTTAAACCGTTGTTCTTGCTCATTTTAAAACGCCTCCTGGTTATAGCCAAGATGACAAACTGGCACCTCACAACTGTCTTTGGTTTCAAACCAAGTGATGGAAGCAAAACCAGGTCCCTGCAAAGGAGCCTTGGGGGAAAACACCTCGAAAATGTGTTTTAAGCGTCAGATTAAAGTGTTTGCAGCAGCCTCTTTTCTCTCTTTTTCAGGAGCACTTTCATGTACGGCTGCTACCTGAGCACCGACGAAATCGCCTTCTCCGACCCCACACCCGATGGCAAGCTATTCGCAACAAAATACTGCCAGACCCCCAACTTCCTTGTCTATAATTTTATTTATACCAACTGATCCAACGTATCAGTACAAGTTGAGCTTCAAAATAATCTAAAAATCAATGTTGAAATGAACACCTAAGCCTTGCTAGGCGGCTAAAGGCCGTTTTCCTGCTGAGCGCGAGTTCTCCCTGCCCGTGCGAGCGAGCTGGGGCAGAACGGGTCACTTTGTGTACAGAGTTGTCATACGGGTTAGTGTTGCCGGTTGGTTTGTTTCTGCTAAAGTTAAATTTTATTGTGAGTAACTTAAAAACTTTAATTAATATAAAGATGCTGTTTCCTCCCTGAGCTCCCTGCAGCGCACGCTGGGAAAGGTAAAAGACTCAGTACAAGCTGTCGCTAAATTAACACGCTATGAGATGTCTTAAAACAACAGGATTTTCCCCCAGCGCCTAAGGGACAACACCCTCATGGTGTTGTGCTGCAGGGGACGCTGTTGGGGGGCTGCCTGCTCAATAAAAGGTGTGAACTGCTGCTCTTTGAGCTTGTTTCTCTGTGGACTTCCAATGTTCTCCTAATTGGAGGAGTTCAAGAGGAGAAAGCGGCGATCCCCGAGCTCGAGTGCTGTTAATCCTGGGCCGCGCTGGCCTCCAGGGCTTCCACGATGAGCGCAGCTGATGGGCGTTGCTTGGGCTCCTCGTTGGTGCAGACAGAGAAGAGATCAATCATGCGCTGGTAGGATGGGTCCAGCTCGTCCACGTTGAGAGCAGGACGCGTTCCCAGCGCCGCGTAAAACGCTTCTTCGTCAAAGGAGTCCTCGTCAAAAGAGTTATCTGGGTGAGAAGGTGAAAAAGGGGTTGGGGCACGAGTGTGAGGGACCTGGGGGTTCAGCTGGAGAACAGGAGCTGAGGGGAGACCTTCTGATCTCTGAACTGCCTGAAAGGAGCTTGGAGCCAGGGGGGTCGGGCTCTGCTCCCCAAGAACAAGCAGGCAGTGCTGGGGTTGGTTATGGTTGGACTCAATGATCTTAAAGGTCATTTCCAACCACGATGATTCTGTGACAAATCCCTGGAGCAACTCCAGCCTTCCCCTGTGCTTTGTCAGAGGTGAGCGGGTGTTTCACAGCCGCATTCACAGCATCCCCGCTTTCGCTTCTTCCTAAAAGATTCAGCCGCCTTCAATATTTTGGTGCATCATTTCAACACCGCATCATTTCAGGCTTTTCTGGCTGTGTCATTTTGATGGTATTGACTCAGCACCCCCCCAGAGCTGCAGCTGTACACATCGATCCCCCCGAGGGAGGAAAGCGTTTCTAGGAGCAGAAATTGCTCAGCGGAGAAACAAACCTTCATCGTCAGGGTCACAGCGCAGGTTGACGTGAGGCACGGAGAGGGTCATCATCTCCCACAGCGTCAGCCCGAAAGCAAAGATGTCGGCCTTGTCGGTGATCACGCCGTCGTCCTGCAGAGCCTCCTTGGGCTTCCAGGGCTCAGTGCCCACGTAACACAGCTCCGGCTCGCTCACTGGAAGGAAACAACGCAGCTCCGGTGCCCGCTGGGACTTTCAAAGCCACCAAGACACCGTCGCAGTGAGATTTTTTGTGGCAAAGTGTCCGAGGTCACGCAGAGCGTGAAGAACCGAAGGCCGGAGCTGCGCTCTGCGCTCAGCCCCCTCTAAGCACCCCGTGATGGACAGGGGGTGTTACCTGCATTTTACCCACCTGTGGCCCTTGCCCAGCGCACCCTCACAGGACACATCTCTGTCCCCAGACAAGCCAGGGGACGAAGCTGCCCCAACCCTGCTCCTCGTGAGGCACCAAAACCTCCACCCACACTCCCTCTGTTTTCTTTACACCAGCCCAAACCACTCTGTTCAATTTAATACCTCCTTGATCTTAATCAGCCTCAGAGAGCTGAAGTAACGATGAACGAAGCACCAGCTCCAACTGGATCCCTTTTATCCCTGACTCCCCAAAGCCAGGTGCCGCATTTCCCCTGCAGATCCCCGAGCTGGGGAAAGATCTCGGCTGCTCAAACTTCTTTCACGTGTCTGATCAAGAAGTGAATTCCAAAATCCCTCCACGCTGTTGGGCTTTAATCCTTGGCTGCCACATGGACCCAACACCATCACCCCGGTGGGTGCGCGTTGTCTCCTCAAGACAAGGAGGCAAAGCCAAACTCCAGGCTGGGTGGAGAGGAATTCTTGCTGTTCAACCAGCCCAAAACCTGATATTTTAACCACACTCCTCTTCGGGAGATTACACTGGGGTGCTGCCTCCAGCTCTCTCGCTCCTTATAAAAGGCAACAGCTACTAATAAAAATGTAATGGAGCAGCTTGATAAATTACGAGGCTGTGGCAGGCCCAAGCACTGCGTGAAAAGGCATTCTTGTGATTAACCCAAACCCCTTCTCGCTGTTGGCAGCCAAGCCGCGACGCCGTTAGGCATCTGCTTCTCGTTTGTAACGCGTTTGGCTCGTGCTTCCTTCCAGCCCCATGAAAGATTCGAGACTCTCAACGCGAGCATCCCGGCAATTCTGTCTGTATGAGCGTGGAGGGCGCGAGACAGACGTCAAGGGCTGGAAAATTAACGCTGGACCGCCCAGAGATGCTGCTGCAAACCACCCGTCGGTCCTTCCCTCCCAGGTAAATGCACCGAGGATTCGGGTCCTTCCCCCTCGACCTACCGGTCATGTTCTCATCCAGGGGCAGCGACATTCCCACGTCACAGATCTTGACGGCTTCAAAATCCCCTTTAACAACGACATTGGAAGATTTGATGTCTCCGTGGAGCAGCTTCTTGTCGTTGTGAAGGTACTGAGGGCAGAGAGAGGCCGTTAACGCAGCCACAGCTACGGCGAGGCGGGAGGAGCCGTCGGATTTGGACAACAAAGCACCAACTTCTTAATATTTAACATATTTAGCCTTAAAACCAACTATCCGTAACGTGTACAAAACACAGGGCAGGTTGTTCCCCCAGCCTAATTTTGGAGGCTTATGGTTGCTTTCTACTAAACTGCCTCTAGCACCAAACACTTGAGTGTGAGTGCAACACATGGGCCAAGGACCCGTCTGTTTGATCCCTGGAGCTCCACAGCAGCACTGAGGCTCCGTTTTCTCCCTTTTTCCCCTAAAAACAAGCTCATTGAAGCTTCAGGGCTTGGTTTGCGCTAAGTCTGTACAGCACCTTGGTAAAAAAGAGCCCACCGAGGCTTTATACGAAGCGTCGCAGCATCTGCTCTGCACCCGCCGCCTCACACACCACATTCCGTTATCCCCCAGTGTGCACAGTTCCAGAGCAGCCCCGGTTAAGGCCAAACGCACCTTCAGCCCCCTCGCCATGCTCAAGGCCACTTTGAAGATGGTGGCAGCCGGGAAAGGGCCCAGGGCATCCCCGCTTCGCTCTTCGATTAAGTCGTAGAGGGATTTCTCTCCTCCGTACTCCATGGCCAGACACATGCTGCCGTCGTTGGCCTCGGTGAACGCCCGGTAACCTTCCAACAGAGATTATGCGTTAGAGTCGAAGCGGACATGAGCCTTTCTGTGCGTTTTCCAGCCTGATGGAGCATTGGGAGCTGCTATGCAGGTGCTTTCCAGCTCAGCTTCACACCCCGTACCGGGGCAAGGACCTTTACCCTGATTTTTATAGGATGGAGAAGCAGATCAGTGGCAGCGACATCCCCCAATACAAAAAGCAGGAGGCACACAGAGGATGAGGTGACATCCAATAAGTCAAACTGCAGTGTCACAGGGGCCGGCCCATCCTTTTTCCTCCAGGTTTTACTCCCATCCACAAACAGTTCTCAGGTGGGGTTAGAAATGGCAAAGCCTTGCGTAACCACATAGCAGAACTCTCACCCTGTAAATGATTTACGGCACCTTTTACAGACAAAAGCACTGAAATGTTCGCAATGTGAAGGATCAAGACTCTCCTGGCTCTTAAATTCCTGCCAGAAGCGACAGATGCCGCTTTAGGGGTACAAACAACGTTCTTTGCACGCAGCCTTTTGAACACAAGTGACCTCAACCAGGCACTTTAAAGCACAAACAACAGGATGAAGTCAAACAAAGCTGCTGTTCCTGCAGGAGGGATTTCACACAAGAGCAAAGTTAAACACAGACTAAAGCACCTTCTCAAAACATTCCTATTGTAGAGCCAAGAGCGTGACAGAGCCTGATTGTCACACACAAAGGGGCAGCAGGGGGATCTGGAGCCTTGTTATTGGACCTTCTTATTGTTCTTATTATTGGATCTTCTTATTGTTCTTGTTATTGGATGTGGGGAACAATTTCTTCCCCAAAGGGCTGTGGGGCATTGGAACAGGCTGCCCAGGGCAGTGCTGGAGTCACCATCCCTGGAGGGGTTTAAAAGGCATTTAGACAGGTTCTCAGGGACATGGTTTAATGCCAGGGCTGGGTTATGGTTGGACTCAATGATCTCGAGGGTCTTTTCCAGCCAAAATGATTCTATGATTTTATCACAACCTGGGATGTGTCCAGGGATGGTTCATCCACCACCTCTCCACCCAACCGGGGCCAGTTTTGAAAACCAGCTCCAACAACGTCATTCGCAACTAAAGCAACACAAGCCGTGCTGGAAACTCACCCACGATGTTGGGGTGCTGCAGGTTTTTCAGGACCTTGGCCTCGTCGTTCAGGCGCTGCTGGTAGACGCTTTGCTGCTTCGTGTTGCATTGCGGGTTGATCTTCTTCACGGCCCAAGGGGAGCGAGACAAACCGCGGGGAGACCTGCGGGGGAAAACACACACACCACTCAGAATTGCAGGCACCACCGGGGTTAAAGCACAGATGGGTCACCAAGGAGCCACTCTGGAGAGTGTCTGACTTCGTTTGGTGGAATTAATAAAGAATAATGCTAAAATAAACTAAGATTTGCTCATGTGCACATGGTAGAGGTGCATAATAACACACGGTTTGAAACTGAAGCAGAGACATTCAGGCTGGACATAAGGAAGAAACTGTTTGTGCTGAGGGTGGTGAGAGGATGAATAATTGCCAAACATGGCTTTTCTGCCTCAAAATGCCTTGTGGTCAGGAGGAGCAGGAAGAGCCCAGCCAAAGGACACGGCGCCTTCCCGGGCACAGCTGGGGGCCCCAAGCTGTGGCCCCCCCCATGTCATGCTGGTGCGGGGTGTTGACTGAGATGTGGCCACACTGGCCACCAGGAGCTGGGACGCGGCCACAGGCCCGTGTCCAGCTCTGGAAGATGCCGTCGCTCTGCGGGCAGATGTTGGTGGCTCTTGCAGAGGTGCCGCCTGTATCTGTCTCACAGCTCTGCATGCAGTGAGCTCCTGGGGTGGAAGCTGAAGGAAGATGTGCTTCTAAAGAGTCCTGTTCCTGCCCTGTGTGGGCTGATGGAGCTGGGACAAGTCTCACAGAATCCCGGAGTGTCAGGGGTTGGAAGGGCCCTGGAAAGCTCATCCAGTGCAACCCCCCCATGGAGCAGGAACACCCAGATGAGGTTACACAGGAAGGTGTCCAGGCGGGTTGGAATGTCTGCACAGAAGGAGACTCCACAACCCCCTGGGCAGCCTGGGCCAGGCTCTGCCACCCTCACCCCAACAAGTTGCTTCTCCTCTTCCAGCGGAACCTCCTGTGTTCCAGTTTGCACCCATTGCCCCTTGTCCTGTCCCTGGTTGTCACCAGCAGAGCCTGGCTCCATCCTCCTGACACTGCCCCTTTCCATCTTGATCCCCAGCAATGAGTCCCCCCTCAGTGTCCTCTTGTCCAGCTCCAGAGCCCCAGCTCCCTCAGCCTTTCCTCACACGGGAGATGCTCCACTCCCTGCAGCATCTTGGTGGCTGCGCTGGACTCTCTGCAGCAGTTCCCTGTCCTGCTGGAACTGAGGGGCCACAACTGGACACAAGATTCCAGGTGTGGTCTCCCCAGGGCAGAGCAGAGGGGCAGGAGAACCTCTCTGACCTACTGACCACCCCCTTCTAACCCACCCCAGGTCCCATTGGCTTCCTGGCCACAAGGGCCCAGTGCTGGCTCATGGTCACCCTGCTGTCCCCAGGACCCCCAGGTCCCTTTCCCCTATACTGCTAAGGAGGGAGATTCAGGCATGACATGATGCAGAAATAGTTTGTGCTGAGGGTGGTGAGAGCCTGGCCCAGGTTGGCCAGAGAGGTGGTGGCTGAACCATCCCTGGAGACATCCCAGGCCAGGCTGGACGGGGCTCTGAGCAGCCTGAGCTGGTGCAGATGTCCCTGCTCATGGCAGGGGCCACTGGGGGAGATTTAACGGTCTCTTCAACCCAAACCACCTGTGATTCAATGATTTCTATGGTTCTGGAGGAAAACCAGCGCTCAGCACTGTTCCCAGCCCCACCTGCGTTCGCACACGCACCTTTTCATCAAGTAGACGTTGACCCCGGTGCCGTATCCCAACTTCTGCATGAAGGGAGAGGCCGGGATGGTGATGGAAACTGGGCCCCCGGCTAAAAAAACAGACAACAAAACACCCAAATAAATATAAATATTAATATATATATAAATATATATATTAGAAACACAACAAAACCAGACAGACTCACCGGGTTTGTCCCTCTCGGCCGGGTTGGGGGACCTCAAGGTTTCCATGGTGGTGGAGCAGAAGGAGCCGGGGTCACCTGCAGCCTATGGGGCCCTATGGGCAGCACGGCGGGACGTTCAATACCATAAAATCAAAAAAACACTGAAAAACTGAACAAAAAACGACTAGAAACCCCCAAACCCCCTCAAAAAAATCAAAACCAAACCGTGAAAAACAACAACCAAAAAAATACCCCAAGAAAATGACCTGAAATGGCAGCCAAACGAAATATAGAAAATCATTCAACATGAAAATGGGGTCGAAAGGAAAAAAAATATTAAAAAAAAAATCAAGAGGTTAAAATAATTTTAAAAAATTAAAGTAATAAAGAAGTGGAAAGTAAAAGTAAAAGTGGGGAGAGAAAAGTAAAAGTGGGGAGAGAAAAGTAAAAGTGGAGAGAGAAAAGTAAAAGTGGGGAGAGAAAAGTAAAAGTGGGGAGAGAAAAGTAAAAGTGGGGAGAGAAAAGTAAAAGTGGGGAGAGAAAAGTAAAGTAAAAGTGGGAAAAGAAAAGTAAAAGTGGGAAAAGAAAAGTAAAAGTGGGGGAAGAAAAAAGTAAAAGTGGGGAAAGAAAAGAGTAAAAGTGGGGAAAGAAAAGTAAAAGGGGAAAGAAATAAATAATGAAAACACAATATAATTAAATAAAAATTTTAAATTAAAAATAATAGGAAAAAGTAACAATGAAATAAAAACCAAATGGGAAGCTAAGAAGTCAATTAAATCCGGGGTCAAATTAAAAGGTAAAAATAAGAGCTAAAGTTCATTTAAAATCCAAAAAAAGGGAAAAAAATTAATAAAATGAAATAAATAATAAAATAATAAAAAATAAAATAAAAAACAAAATAATAAAAGAGCAAATAATATAAAACATAAAAAAGGAAATAATAAAAAAGATAAAAATGAAGAGAAATTAAAATGCAAATTAAAAAAACATAAAAATGAAGAGAAATTAAAATGCAAATTAAAAAAACCATAAAAATGCAAATAATAAAATCATTAAAAGGCAAATAATAAAATCACATAAAAACGCAAACAAGAACATCGAAAAATAAAGAAAATAAAACATCAGTAAATAAGTAAAATAAAAACGTAAAATAAAAAACCAGAACAAAAGCTCAAAAAATAAAGAAAATGAAACATCAAATAAACAAACTGAAACAGCAAATGAAGTAAAACAAAAAATGAATAAATTAAATCATAAAACAAATAAATAAAATGAAACATCAACTAAATAAGTAAAATAAATCGAATTAAAACAACAACAACAAACACACCCAACAAATCCCATACGGAGATCAACCCAACCCGCACCTGGCACCCCGACCCCGCTCCTTCCCCTCCTCGGTGTCCCCCGCCCTGTTCCCCGGACGGCTCTGGGGTCTCTGGGGTTCCCGTGTTCCCCGTGTCCCCGTCCCGGGGCCGTTACCGGTCGCCGCCGCTTGAATCCCGCGCGCGGGAAATCGGAACCAACCCCCCGCTACGGCGACCCCGCGCGGACAAACGCGGCGGAACGCGGAGGGGCGGGGCCAGCCCAGGGGGCGGGGCCATCATAAGGGGCGGGATCAGACAAGGGGGCGGGGCCATCCCAAAGGGGCGTGATCAGCATAAGGGGGCGGGGCCAGTTCAGGGGGCGGGGCCAGCCCAAAGGGGAGTGATCAGCATAAGGGGCGGGGGCAGTTCAGGGGGCGTGGCCAGAGCGAAGGGGCGTGATCAGCATAAGGGGGCGGGATCAGTCCAGAGGGCGGGGCCAGACCGAAGGGGCGTGATCAGCATAAGGGGGCGGGATCAGTCCAGGGGGCGGGGCCAGCCCAAAGGGGAGTGATCAGCATAAGGGGGCGGGGCCAGCCCAGGGGGCGAGGCCAGCCCAAAGGAGAGTGATCAGCATAAGGGGGCGGGGCAAGTCCAGGGGGCGGGGGCAGCCCGAGGGGCGGGACCTATGGGGCTGGGCGGGGCTTGGAGTGGGTCTGAGGGTGTCCCTAGGCTCTGAGAGGAAGTTTGGGGGGGGTTAAAGGGCCCCCAAGTGTTTTTGGAGGGTCCCCTGGGTGTTCCCAAGGATTCGGGGGCACCCGAGGGAGGTCCACGGGGCTCTGGAGGGGTCACACGGGTCACCAAGGCTTTGGGGGGGCCCTGAGGGATCCCCAAGGCTTTTGGGGGGGGGGGGGGGGGGGCTGCATGAGTTCCCTAAGCCCTTGGGGGGGCTCTCTATGAGGTCCCCAAGCCCTTGTAGGGGTGTCTACGGGTTCCCTAAGCCCTTGGGGGAGGGTCTCTATGGGGTCTCCAAGCCCTTGGGGGGGGTCTCCATAGCATTGCCACCTCCTTGTGGGGCTCGCTCTTGAGCCTCTAGACCATGAGGGGGGTGTCTCTGGGGTTCGGCGGGGTCCCCAAGCCCTCAAGCTCTTTGGGGGGGTCCCAAGCCCTTTTGGGGGTCTCTGGGGGATCCTCAAGCCCTCATGGGGTGTCTCGTTGGGTGGGTTTGGGGAGCTTAGACACCCCAGGGTGCTCCGTACCCCCCACGCAGGGGCTTTCCGAACCAGGGCCAACCCACAGCCAGGCTGTGTATTTATGTCCCCCCAGGACCCCCCAAATCCCCATCGCTCTTTGCCCCCGCCCGAAAACGGCTGCACCAGCACGGTAGAGAATAATAAAAAAGCATTTATTTCTCTAAGAACCAAACCACTTTGGGAAGCTCGGCTGAGAGTGGCGCGGACGGAGCGAACCCCCCGGGCAGATTTGGGGGTGCCGTCCCCTCAGGGCGCCAGGCACTTGACGCCGGCGTCCTCGGCGTGCCCGCAGTTGGTCCTGCCCCAGCCGGAGAAGCTGCAGTGCTGGAGACTCTGCTCCGAGCCCGTGCACGAGACGTCGTCCATCCAGATCCTGCCGGTGCCTGCGAACGGGGACACGCTGGGGACACCGGCAGCCAAACTGGAACCAGTATGGGCACTGGTACCAGTATGGGCATTGTAGTGGGCACCGGTACCAGTATGGGCACTGCGGTGGGCACCGGTACCAGTATGGGCACTGGTACCAGTATGGGCACTGGTGTGGGCACTGGTACAAGTATGGGCACTGTGGTGGGCACTGGTACTGGTATGGACACTGGTACCAGTATGGGCACTGGGATGGGAACCAGTACCAGTATGGGCACTGGGATGGGCACTGGTACCGGTATGGGCACTGGGATGGACACTGGTACCGGTATGGGCACTGGTCCCGGTATGGGCACTGGGGTGGGCACCGGTACCAGTATGGGCACTGGGGTGGGCACCGGTACCAGTATGGCCACCAGTACCAGTATGGGCACTGAGATGGGCACTGGTACCAGTATGGGCACCGGTCCCAGTATGGGCACTGGGGTGGGCACTGATACTGGGATGGGCACTAGTACCAGTATGGGCACTGAGATGGGCACCGGTACCAGTATGGGCAATGGGATGGGCACCGGTACCAGTATGGGCACCGGTGTCCCGGCGCATCCCCTGTGACCAAGGGAACACGTGTCACAGGGACAAAGCGAAAATCATGCAAGCCCTTGAACAAAGGGCTTCGCCCCTTATGAAAATCACCCTGTCATTATTGTATCATCTCTCTTTTTGGTAACATATATTAAGTTCATTTTATACATATATATTATTTTCATATATAATACATAACATATATACTACATAATATGTAACACATTATGTGGTATATATTATGTATGATATATATGAAATGTAACATTACATAGTAGATATTATATATTATGTATGATATGTAACATATTACGTAGTATACATTACATATTATGTATGAGGTATGAAATGCAACATATTATGTAGTATATATTTTATATGATATTATGTACTATAAAGTGTATATTTATGTAGTATAAAGTGTATTAATTTTATACATATATGTTATTTTTATATATATATAATATGTAACATATAACTTATATACTACATAACATGTTACATTTCATACATATCATACATAATATATTATGTGTCTATATAACATATTATATATATTAAACACACACATATATATATTTATATATGCTTATATATATATAAAAATAAAATATATGTATAAAATAAAGTGGGTCACTTCTATCCAAGGTCACTATTCACAATTAGGTGGGATGTCCATCAAGGGACCCACTGTGACCAAGACTAATTAATATCTTCATCAATGACACAGTGGGATCGAGAGCAGCCGCAGCAAGTTCACAGTTGCCACCAAGCTGAGTGGTGCAGGCTCTGCCACCCTCACCCCAACAAGTTGCTTCTCCTCTTTCAGTGGAACCTCCTGTGTTCCAGTTTGCACCCATTGCCCCTTGTCCTGTCCCTGGTTGTCACCAGCAGAGCCTGGCTCCATCCTCCTGACACTGCCCCTTTCCATCTTGATCCCCAGCAATGAGTCCCCCCTCAGTGTCCTCTTGTCCAGCTCCAGAGTCCCAGCTCCCTCAGCCCTTCTGCCCACCGGACACGTTCCTGTCCAGATGATGGCCATGGTGGGCATCAGGTGCTTTTGGGACCCATCGTCTCCTCGGCAGCCCCGAGCAGCTGGGGAGAAAACAACCCAAGGAGCTCAAGAGCCCAAGTGGAAAGGGAGCTGCTCTGGGCAGGGTCATAGAATCATTTTGTTTTGAAGAGACACTCAAGATCATCAGTTCACCCCACCCCAACGGTTTGGGGCCAAAGGCCGCCCCTCCGCCCGCCAAAGTGTTCCTGACAGTTCCCCTCTGTTTTTAAAAGCTTTTCCTTTTTTTCTTTTTCTTTTGTTATCCTAAAAAGAAAATAGATCTCAAAAATCACATCCGGCTGGAAAACCCGAAGCGTTCATTCAAAAACAACAAGCCTGGGGATGGTCCCGCAGCGCTGAGTCAGCACGGGGACGGGACGGGCCACCTGGGCCAGCGCCAGCGGTGACCTCGCACGCGGCCCCGTGAGCCAGCGCCAAAATATTTGGCTGGATGTGCTGAATAAACTGGTGCTGAACCGGAATGGAGCTTCTGGCCCCTCGGTTCCAGCAGGACAGGGAACTGCTGCAGAGAGTCCAGCGCAGCCACCAAGATGCTGCAGGGAGTGGAGCATCTCCCGTGTGAGGAAAGGCTGAGGGAGCTGGGGCTCTGGAGCTGGACAAGAGGACACTGAGGGGGGACTCATTCCTGGGGATCAATATGGAAAGGGGCAGTGTCAGGAGGATGGAGCCAGGCTCTGCTGGTGACAACCAGGGACAGGACAAGGGGCAATGGGTGCAAACTGGAACACACGAGGTTCCACTGAAAGAGGAGAAGCAACTTGTTGGGGTGAGGGTGTCAGAGCCTGGAACAGGCTGCCCAGGGGGTTGTGGAGTCTCCTTCTGTGCAGACATTCCAACCCGCCTGGACACCTTCCTGTGTAACCTCATCTGGGTGTTCCTGCTCCATGGGGGGATTGCACTGGATGAGCTTTCCAGGGCCCTTCAACCCCTGACACTCTGGGATTCTGTGACTCTGGGGCCACCACATCCCCTGTCCTTGTTGGGGACACGCTGGATGCCTCCAGGCTCATTTCTGGGTTGATTTTTGGGTGATGATGGTGGATGAGGTGGGGAGGGGTGCAGGGTCCTACCTTGGCCGAAGCGGGCCATGCGGTACACCTCCTCGGCGCCTCGGAAGCCCAGCATCCGGCACACCACGTCCCCGTCCTTCTTGTCCCAGCCGTCGTCGCACACTGTGCCCCAGCGCCGGTCGTAGAAAACCTCCACCCGTCCCTCGTGGGAGCCGGAGCCGTTCACCAGCCGGACCGTCCCCTCCTCGGCGGTGGCTGCTGGGGACACAGAACGAAGTCAGAGGGATTGCGGTGGCACCTCTGAGTCCTGCTCTTGCCCACCTCCCGTGGCCTCAACTGAGGAAAGCACAGGGTGACGCACCTCCAGGAGACCTGAGGACATCTCAGCACCATCACGTACCGTGCTGGAAGGGACCCAGGGTTGTCACAGAACCCCAGCATGTCAGGGGTTGAAGGGCCCTGGAAAGCCCATCCAGTGCAATCCCCCCCTGGAGCAGGAACACCCAGATGAGGTTACACAGGAAGGTGTCCAGGCGGGTTGGAATGTCTGCACAGAAGGAGACTCCACAACCCCCTGGGCAGCCTGGGCCAGGCTCTGCCACCCTCACCCCAACAAGTTGCTTCTCCTCTTTCAGTGGAACCTCCTGTGTTCCAGTTTGCACCCATTGCCCCTTGTCCCTATTTAGCTGGGGGAGGATGAGCCTTGCAGTGGTCACGCCAAGATGGGAAACCTGCTCACAGCCTAGAACTGCTGCAGGGAGGGCAGGAACCAGCTAAACCCAGTCCCAGAGCCACCAAGGTGAGACCAAAGGGACACAGCTCAGGCTGGCGATGAGGAGGGAGATCTGAGCAACCAGGCAGGAGGAGGACGATGCCAACAAAACTGGGGCACAAAGCATTTCCAAAAGGGACTAGAAAGGGAATCTCGAGTGATTGGGAGGCACAGGGCAACGAAGATGCTGCAGGGAGTGGAGCATCTCCCGTGTGAGGAAAGGCTGAGGGAGCTGGGGCTCTGGAGCTGGACAAGAGGACACTGAGGGGGGACTCACACATGGGGATCAAGATGGAAAGGGGCAGTGTCAGGAGGATGGAGCCAGGCTCTGCTGGTGACAACCAACGGTAGGACAAGGGGTGATGGGTACAAACTGGAACACAAGAGGTTCCACTTAAATTAGAAAAGAAACTTCTTCTCAGTACGGGTGTCAGAACACTGGAACAGGCTGCCGGGGGGATTGTGGAGACTCCTTCTGTGCAGACATTCCAACCCGCCTGGACACCTTCCTGTGTAACCTCATCTGGGTGTTCCTGCTCCATGGGGGGATTGCACTGGATGAGCTTTACAGGTCCCTCCAACCCCTGACACTCTGGGATTCTGCGTTTGCAGCCTGGAGAACAAGGACCAAGTCCACGCTGCCCAGTTGGACCCTGACTTGGTGCTTGTGGGGAAGCTCCAATGGGTCCAAAAGCCGAACTGGGGTGGTGGGAGACAATGTGTCCTCCTGCCCCCATCACCACCCTCCCGCTGCGTGGGACCAGCATGGTCACCCAGGGAGAAGCACAGGGGGTGCTGGTTTATCTGCTGGGGCAATGACCGAGGAGCTCAGCACCAAATCCAACCCACAGCAGTTCTTCCTTCCACCCCTAGCCAAGGAAACCCGGCAAAAGGAACATGCCACAAATCCCATTATTTGGGATGGAAAAGGGGTCAAATGGAGAAAATGGCTGTCGGGCAGCTGGGCTCCGTGAGTCACCGCAGGCTGGGACGGCGGCCACGGGTGGGGCTGGGCCCCCCCAGCCAAGCTTGGATTGCAGCTGCTCAGAGATCTGTATTTAAAGAGGTTTTCTCAAAGCCAGGGTGTTGGTTTGTTTTCTTTTCTTTCCCCTATCAAAACACACGTTCCCGTTGGAAATGCTCACTGACATCACTTCTCGAATGAGAAGATAACTGGGGTTGGATTGCTGCATGAAGCAGCGTTTCCAGGCACAGCGAAGCCTCCTCCTTGACGCCCATCAGCTCATCCTCCATGCCCAAGGCTGGTCCCCAGTGGAAATGGGGTCGGGGGGTTGCATTCTACTTCCATCCCCAAAAAACCAGCACAACCACCACCAACGGCCCAGCAGTGCAAACAGGAACAAAACCTCCTGATCTGCTGTGATTTTGCCCGTGCATGGACCGTGGCAACTTCTCAAGGGGTGAAACCAAGGGTCTCCACACCAAGTGGTGACCATTGCAGAGGGAGCCATGAAGAGCTGGGAAACATCTGACATTGGTCCTGCTTTTGCTTTAACCTCGTGGTGGTGGGATATCACAGAATCGTTTTGGTTGCAAAAGACTCTTAAGATCAAATTCAACCATTCCCCACCCCTGTCCCTGCCCCATGTCCTGAGAACCTCATGTCCGTCTGTCCAACTCTCCAGGGATGGTGACTCCAGCACTGCCCTGGGCAGCCTGTTCCAATGCCCCACAGCCCTTTGGGGAAGAAATTGTTCCCAAGATCCTATCTAATGTCCATCTAGCTCTGTGTCCAAAGCCACCCACATTCCCTGGTGCCAGGAGAGCAGGCAGGTGACCAACAACCCAGGTCCCATTCCATATCTCCAACCCAAACCAGTTGCTCACCCAACATCCTCATTCCTCCTCGTGAGTCCATCCTTGTCCCGTCTCTTCACTAGATGCTCATCACCACATCCCCAAGGAGGAGAAGAGATGTGGAATGAGGGCAGGGATCCAGGCACTACCAGCATGTTCCCATTAATCAGCAGGGTGAGGGCTGCTAATTAACTCTCAGAGCTCAGCCCTTCCGCTTAGCCTCTAACGAGCATTGCTTAGAGGGCTCGTAAAAGCTCATAAACTCCAGAAGTCTCCTCACAAACCAGTATCAGCTGCCCGTAACAGCCCTGCAGACCAGCCCAGATAGTCCCAACCCAGCTGATTCCAGCCCAGATAGTCCCAACCCAGCTGATCCCAGCTCAGATAGTTCCTGCCCAGCTGATCCCAGCCTAGCTGATCCCAGCTCAGATAGTCCCAACCCAGCTGATTCCAGCTCAATAGTCCCAACCCAGCTGATCCCAGCTCAGATAGTCCCTGCCCAGCTGATCCCAGCCTAGCTGATCCCAGCTCAGATAGTCCCAACCCAGCTGATCCCAGCCTAACTGATCCCAGCTCAGATAGTCCCAACCCAGCTGATCCCAGCCTAGCTGATCCCAGCTCAGACAGTCCCAACCCAGCTGATCCCAGTCTAGCTGATCCCAGCTCAGATAGTCCCAACTCAGCTGATCCCAGCCCAGCCTGGGGCTGTTTTGAGCCCACAGCCCCTGGGGACCCTTCAAGAGCTGCAGTGGGGGCTGCACTCGTGTCCTGACCCCCGGGAGCCAGTGGAGCCATCAGGAGCTGCTCGGGGACCAAAGCGGGTTGTCCACATCCTTGTGCTGCAGAAGCTTTGCCCAGGATCAGGGTTTCCGATCCCACCCCTGCCTGCAGCACCCCTGCCTGCAGCACCCCTGCCTGCAGCACCCCTGCCTGCATCTCCCGGCTCCATCCTGCTCCAACATACCCACTAAACCCCCCAAACCACCGTTTCTTCCTCATCCTGGGCGTGTGCATTTGGTTTTTGCTGCAGCAAATCCTCCCAAACCCCTTGGCTTCCCCCCTGCTCGGCCCCCAAAATCCAGCAAAACACACAAGGAAAGGCTGAAGAGGAGAAATGACTCCCAGTGGCCGAAAAAACGGGGCCTGATGCTTTGCAGCTGGGTTGAGATATCGTCTCCCCCCATGATGGAGACCATCTGCCCCTGTTCCCTGGACCCCACCTCCCTCTCCTGCTGCCCCTGCTCTGCTCCCTTTGGATTGGGCCTCTGGATGCAAACATCACGTTTCCAGGGGGTGGATGTGGGGTACGTCTATCGCAGGAAACAGTGATATTCCCCGTCATTCGGACTTTGCAAATAGGAACTGGTCGTGTTCGCTCACCAACAGTGGCTGGAGGGGATGAGGGTGCTGGGTCCCTCTTGGGGTGCAGGTGCGTCCCACCGCAGGGCCCCCTGCTCCCCTTATGGCCCCACCACGTCCTTGCTTGTGCTTGGCACCCTTTGGGTGTCATGGTGGCTGGTGGCGGGGACCTGGAGACCCTGTGTGGGCACCTGAGGCAGGTGAGATGTCCCTGGGGTGGCAGGAGGGACGTCACCAAGGAGGTAGAAGAGATGTCCCCAAGGAGGAATGACTCTGGAGAGGCAGGAGGGATGTCCCTGGGGTGGCAGAAAGGATGTCCTCAGGGAGGTAGGAGGGATGTCCCCATGGAGGGATGTCCCCAAGGAGTGACGTCCCCATGAAGGGATGTCCTCGAGGAGGCAGAAGGAATGTCCCCAAGAAGGGATGACCCCAGGCTGGCAGGAGGGTCATCCCCAAGGGAGGATGACCCTGGAGAGGCAGGAGGGATGTCCCCAAGAAGGGATGTCCCTGGGGTGGCAGAAGGGATGTCCCCAAGAAGAGACACCCTGGACAGGCAGGAGGGTTGTCCCCAGAAGGGATGTCCAAAGCTTGGAGGAAACCATCAGCATCTCCAGGGGTCTCAGGGACGAGGTCCCTGCCCAGCACAGCCATAAGGGTGGGCAGAATCGAGCCCTGGGCTTGTTCCCTGGCATTTCTTTGCTCTCTGACCTGCCTGAAAGGAACTTGGAGCCAGGGGGGTCGGGCTCTGCTCCCCAGGAACAAGCACCAGGAGCAGAGGAAACGGCCTCAAGTTGCGCCAGGGGAGGTTGAGGTTGGATGTGGGGAACAATTTCTTCCCCAAAGGGCTGTGGGGCATTGGAACAGGCTGCCCAGGGCAGTGCTGGAGTCACCAGCCCTGGAGAGTTGGACAGACGGACATGAGGTTCTCAGGACATGGGGCAGTGCCAGGGGTGGGTTATTGTTGGACTCGATGATCTTAAAGGTCTTTCCCAACCAAAATGATTCTATGATTGAGCTTCACCCTCTTTATCTCCTGGAAAACACAGGGAGCAGATCGCCCCAGCTGGCTTTGGGCATCTGTGTGGGCATCTGAGGCAGGAGAGATGTCCCTGGGGTGGCGGGAGGGATGTCCCCAAGGAGGTAGGAGAGATGTCCCCAGGGAAGAATGACTCTGGAGGGCCAGGAGGGATGTCCCCATGGAGGCACGAGGGATGTCCCTGGGGTGGCAGAAAGGATGTCCTCAGGGAGGTAGGAGGGATGTCCCCATGGAGGGATGTCCCCAAGGAGGCAGAATGAATGTCCCCAAGGAGGGATGACCCCAGGCCAGCAGGAGGGTCAGCCCCACCATCCCGGTCCGGGGCTCCACACACCTGGGGCTGCAGAACAAGGTGCTTCCCCCTGCTTGGCTCTGCCTTAACGTCACCACCACCCTCCTCGAGCATCCTTGGTCCGGCATCCCTCCCACCTCTCGGTTGCGCCGGTTCCTTCTTGCTCAAGGAGGAAAAGCCAAGCTCAGGGCTCAGTAGCCTCGTCCAGCAGCTTTCCTGCCCTATTTGCAGGAGCCGTTGCCCCACATAACACCACCAAAAGCATACCCAAAGCACCGGGGAGATGACCGTGATAGAGCGCTTACCTGTGCTACCACCTCGGTCCCCCTTCTCTCCCTTTGGGCCACGGTCACCTGGGAAAAGAAAGCCGTAAATCTTGTTAAAAATCAGCTTTTTCCCAGATATCCTGCTCTGAGGTGTCGGCAGCTCTTGGAAGGCTTGATCAGTTTGGGGAAACTGAGGCACGAAGCAGCAAATGACTTGTCATCCCCTCTCCTGACCCCCCCAGACATTCTGCTTGGCAATGGGACCTTCTCACCCCTCCAGGTTCTGGATGATGCTTTGAAAAGCAAAACCAACCTGGCCCTGGGAAAACGCGGCTTTGCGCGGGTTTATCCTGCGCGGCACCAGCGGCTCCCCAGGCTCCGGGGATTGAGCTTCAAAGTGGTTCCTCACCCCTGTATCTGCAGGGGGGACCCTGCCCTGGGTACCCCTTGGTCTGGACTCTACAATACCCTCGGTTTGGGGTGCAGGGAAAGGATGGAGAACACCCTCAAAATTCTCCTGGGGTGCACGTCCTGCAGAAGATGGAGAGGCTGGTGGTCCCTCAAACCATCCCATCCGCTCTGCCCCGCTCCATCCCTACAGCAGGAATAAAGGAAAGCAAAGCCTGAGTCTGGGGTTAAATAAGCCCCAAATTTGGGGCTAAAAAGGCCTCGTTTTGCAGAGGTCAAGGGCAGGGATGTGCTTTCCCGCAGCCCCAGCGGAGCATCGACCCCCCTGCACCCCGCGGGTCCCTCCGCACGAGCAGACCTGCTGAACCCAAAGCAGCGATGCCGAGGGGCTGGGAGCAGCTGGGTAAACAGGCTGCCTCCGAAAACACGCCTGTTTCCAGGCAAAAATAATGAGCTCACTAATTATCTGCATCATGGCTTGGCTTTCCTCGCGACCCGCAAGCACGGGCTGCACCCCGTACCCCAAAACCCTGTCTGTGCTCCAGCTTTGCCCCCAGCAGGCAGCAAATGTGCTTTTCTGTGGCGTGCACCACTATAAACACCATCCTGAGCGGGGCTGTGGGCTTGGCCTTGCCGGTCCTGGCTTTGCCGGTCCTGGCTTTGCCAGTGATGTTCCACAAGAGACCCCCAGCCCTGCGGCACAGCCCCGCTTCACTATATCCCCTTTTGTCTCTGCGTAAGAACAACAAACAGCACACACACGCTCTGAGATCTTGTATAAAATAAAATAATGATAATAATAATAATAAAGAAAAGCATGCAGGAAATTCTTGCCCTTTAAGTCGGAGGCTGTGGGAAGGCGCGATGGGTCCCCCGGGCGGGCGCAGCTGTGTGGGATGAGGAAAGCTGCCTGCAGCCCGGCCCGCTGATGGGAACCAGATGGGAACAGCCCCCCCAGCAGCGGGACGGGCGCCAGAGACGCTGCTCCCGGCACGGGACGGTCCCGGGACGCCGCAGCAGCCCCTGCTCTGCACCACCCGCCTCCCCAGCCCGCAGGAAACGGGCTTGGAAAACAACGGTTATGGGGGTTTTGTGTTTGTCCCCAAAAATCTGGCTCTTCCAGAGCTAAAGGTTGGGTATGAGGAACAATATGAGCCCCCAAAGGGCTGTGGGGCATTGGAACAGGCTGCCCAGGGCGGTGCTGGAGTCACCATCCCTGGAGGGTTGAAAATACACAGAGATGAGGTTCTCAGGACATGGGGTGGGTTATGGTTGGACCCCATGATCTTGAGGGGCTTTCCAACCAAAATGATTCTGTGACTCTAGAAGTGCTTTCCCTGCAGAGTCCGGGCTCCATCCTATAGGGCATCGTATAGGAATGATGGAGAGAGGCAGAGGTGCAAAGGTGGAGCTTGAGGAACAGGAACGATTCAGCAGTGCTGGGCACAAAAGTCACGGACTGAAACTCTTGGAGTAAATAACTCAACTGCCATATGAGACCATTGCTACTGTCATAGAGTCACAGGATGGTTTGGGTTGAAGGGACCATGAAATCTCCCCCAGTGCCCCCCCAGCCATGAGCAGGGACATCTGCACCAGCTCAGGTTGCTCAGAGCCCCATCCAGCCTGGCCTGGGATGTCTCCAGGGATGGTTCGTCCACCACCTCTCTGGCCAACCTGGGCCAGGCTCTCACCACCCTCAGCACAATTTCTTCCTTGTATCTAATCTGAATCTCCTTTAGTTTAAAACCATCCCCCCTTGTCCTATTACAACAGGCCCTGCTCAAAAGTCTGTCCCCATCTTTCTTCTCGGCCCCTTTTCAGTCTGGAAAAGCCACAATAAGGACTCCCTTGCTTTTCCTTGCTCTCCAGGAAGGCTTTTCTCCTTCTTTTCTCTTTTTCCCTTCTTCCCATCTCTCTTTTCTCCCAAAACCTCTCCGGTGAGCAGAGAGGACACCTCTCTTGAGGACATCATCCCTTTGGTGGCACAGCTTGATGAACTTCACCCTTGGGTCAAGCTCAGCTCCACGAGGTGTCCAGGATGAAGAACATCCCTGGCTGGGGACAAACCCCTGTGAGCTGGAAAGAAGAGACCCTGGGGATGCGACAGAGCTCACAAGTTCAGCATCACCACTGGTCCTACCAGAATGTCCTCATGGTGCCTCCACCCAACCAGTGTCAAGGGTTTGCTCAACCATTTCCCACCGTAGGTTGATCAGTGCAGCTCAGGCTGGACATTCTGGAGCGTGCAGACAATTTTGGCACAGATGCTGTGACAAGTGACCCTCAGCTCTTCCCATGGCAGAAGATTGGTCCTCATTGATGTCCTGCATCACCTCCACTCCAAAAATCAGCACTGCGGAGAATGCCAGGGCACAAAACCTGCAAAGCTCATGGGATAGGACATCACTGGAGGAGGGTGGAAAGAGCTCCTGGGTCTGCAGGGTGACATGGACCACTATGGTCGCAGACCAAGCCCCAAGAGAAGCTGCCAACCCCCATCTTCATGGGCAGAAACATGTTCTGCCTTCAACAACATACCAACAATTCCCTCCTTGCCTGCACGTGGTGTTTAGGAAGGGAACTTCTCCCATTGCCCTGAAATTATCTATGAATTAGTAATCCCTACCTTGGCTCATTTTCTGCTGTTCCCTCCTGAACGTGTTCCCTGCACAATGTTCTCCATGGAAGAGTGAAGAAGACTGATGTATATTCACTTTCCAGAAGAATTTTCCCCATTTGGAAAGGAGAAAAGTAATACTCCACTGCGGTAATTTTGAGGGAAAATGCATCAAGGATAGGAAAATACCAACAAGGGAGAACAGTCAGGAGACTGCTGTGGACAGAAGTTGTGGCTTGACCAAGTCAGAACATCTCTGTGGGATAGTTTGACCCATGTTTTTGGGAGGAGGCTCATGTCCCCCAGGTTCTCCCCACCCCAGGACAGGCTCTATTTCCCAGGAACTGGTTGCTCAGCAAAGTCATTATGGATGTGTAAGACTGGTGCTGCAGAAAAACAGGCCTTTGCTTAAAGCCTGGCCTTGGACCGTTGCCTGGCGCGCTGTCTGTTTCCTATAAATTTCAGAGAATCCCATAAACTGTAGAAATGCCGAGCTCGCTGCCAGTGTGGGTTCTGTTTGCTGGAGAAGGGATTGGATGAAAACCCCTTATCTGAGCACCTCTGACCTCCGGGAGGTGAGAAACGGGGGGTGTAGTTTGGGGGTCCCTTTGTCGGGGACACGTCCAAGCCCTGGAGGTGACATCTATCCACACAGGTCAACGAGGGGAGGTGGATGCAGAGACCCCTGTGCGGTGATGGGCTCTGGTGGGACCTGGGAATGGACCATCCCCTGGGAGGACACTTGATGGCTTTGCTGCCATGGAGTCATCCTCACCCCAAACCAAGGGCATCCCCAAGAACTGCACGAGGAAGAAGGTGCACCCAGGCCATGCTGGTGGAACCCTGGAGATGGTCAAACCTTCTTCAAGCCAACAGGCCTCCTCAGATACAGGGGTTACTCTGCACCAACGATACGGTGATAGACAGAAGCAACGCACCGCATGGCAAAGACCCACCAATCCTTCGGAATGCTCTCCGAGCCATCGCCTCCCAAAACCAAGAGCAGAAGTGCTTGATTTCCCTGGGCAAGGGGGCTTGAGATGCCGACCCACTTTGGGGAAGGGTCACCAAGCTTGTGGGTGTTGATGCTTAACAGGGTCTGTTAACACATCTGAGCACTGACCCAGCACAGCAGCTGTTAATGTCTTTGACTTAGGAGTGGAAACGTGATGCAGGAGCACATCAATCTCCCCCCTCCAAAAGCGACATGTCCCACAGGGACGCGCTTTGCAGAACAAATCTGTTATCGGAGCTTGGTCATCTACTGGACCCTCTCTAGAACCCAAGGGAATGGCAGAAGATGTGCCAGGGTGTAGATTGGACATGAGGAAAAGGTTCTTCCCCCAGAGGTGCTGGACACTGAACAGGCTCCCAGGGAGGTGTCACGGCCCCAACCTGACAGTGTTCAACAAGAGACTGGACACCGTCCTCAGACACACGGGGTGACCTGTGGGGTGTCCTGTGCAGGGACAGCAGTTGGACTCCATGATCCTGGTGGGTCCTTCCAGCTCAGGACATTCTGTGATTCTATGATACTGAAGCCTAATTCAACTGTCCCAGGCTCTTTGGGATAATTTGCTCCTCTAATGAGCGCTTGGCACTGACCTATGAGAAAAACCCACTTTCCTCTGCTCCAGGGAAGGGAAGGAAACCACAGTCCCGAAGTGCGTTGTGGTTTTGGTTGGCCAACCTCGGTGTTTGATGCGCTGCCAGGAACATCTCAGCGCTGACGTCTCTCTCGCGTTAGCACCTCCGTCCCTGCAGCCCTCACGCCTTCGCAAGGCTCACGCCAGGGACGTGTCCAGGGGCTGGTCTGACCTTCTGCAGCATCAGGCCAGGTATTTTCACCCCACTGCTTGGATCACAGAATCACAGGATGGTTTGGGTTGAAAGGACCATGAAATCTCCCCCTGCCATGAGCAGGGACATCTGCACCTGCTCAGGCTGCTCAGAGCCCCGTCCAGCCTGGCCTGGGATGTCTCCAGGGATGGTTTGGCCACCACCTCTCTGGCCAACCTGGGCCAGGCTCTCACCACCCTCAGCACAAACAATTTCTGCATCGTGTCCAGCCTGAAAAAGCCCTTTACCTCCACAACTTATCGGCCATCCTGCAGTTGCACCCCAAGAGATAGTGCTGGAAAGCAAGCAGGAGGTGCTGCTTGCCTTACTCTTGCAGCATGTCGGGCTCTGTGTCCCGCTGGCAGCCTCTGCCTTGGTGGGACGATGGAGACTTGTCCCAGCTCCATCAGCCCACACAGGGCAGGAACAGGACTCTTTAGAAGCACATCTTCCTTCAGCTTCCACCCCAGGAGCTCGCTGCATGTGCAGCTGTGAGACAGATACAGGCGGCACCTCTGCAAGAGCCACCAACATCTGCCCGCAGAGTGACGGCATCTTCCAGAGCTGGACATGGGCCTGTGGCCGCGTCCCAGCTCCTGGTGGCCAGCGTGGCCACATCCCAGTCAACACCCCGCACCAGCACAACATGAGGGGGTCACAGCTTGGGTCCCCCAGCTCTACCCAGGAAGGCTCCGCATCCTTGGGCTGGGCTCTTCCTGCTCCTCCTGACCACAAGGCATTTTGAGGCAGAAAAAGCCTGTTTGGGGATTATTCATCCTGGTTTAGGTTGCAGGATGGAACTTCTTTTAATAGATCTCCTGGGATGGATCTGCCCTGCTAAATAGGTGCGCAGCCACTTCCTACCCCCACAGCTTCTCCCCGCTCTTAGCCGGGGTGTGGTGAGGAGCCGCAGAACCACAGCGAGACGGAAAAGGTCACCAGAAATCAAACACCAGGCTCTTCCTAAAACCCCGACAGAGCCAAGCGTGGGAGGGCAGCCCGGCAGGTCCTCACGGGGCTCTGGCGAGGACTGAGCCCCATTGTGTGGCAGGAGCATCACAAACCCAATGGGTTTGCCATTCTCCCTCCGGTCCCTGGGCTCTCTCCACTGCTTGGTGGAAAGTTCTCAGTGCAGAGGTTGTTCATGTGCAGGTTCCCAGCCCAGCAAGATCTCTCAGAGACCCCCAGGCTGGCTGGGGTTGAAGGGACCTCTGGAGATCCCCCAGTCCACCCCAGCTGCTCACACAGGGTCACAGAGCAGATCACACAGGTGGGTCCAGGGGGTTTGAATGTCTCAGAGCAGGAGACTCCACCCCCGCTCTGGGCAGCCTGGGCCAGGCTCTGGCACCTCCCAGCAAACAAGTTTCTGCTCATGTTCACATGGAGCCTCCTGTGTTTCAGTCTGTGCCCGTTGCCCCTCACCCTGGCGTTGGGCACCACTGAACAGAGTCTGGTCCATCCTCTGACACCCACCCTGACATATTGATCCCATTGATCACATTCCTCTCAGCTTCTCTTCTCCAGCTCAACAGCCCCAGCTCTCTCAGTCTCCTCATCACAAAGATGCTCCAGACCCCTCAGCATCTTTGTGTCCCTCCGCTGGACTCTCTCCAGTAATTCCTTGTCCTTCTTCAACTGAGGAGCCCAGCACTGGACCCACAACTGCAGATGGGGCCTCCCCAGGGCAGAGCAGAGTGGGAGGAACAACCTCCCTGACCTGCTGCTCACACTCTTCCTCATGCACCCCAGGTCCCATTGGCCTCTTGGCCACAGGGGACATTGTTGGCTCACGGTCACCCTGTTGTCCCCAGAACTCCCAGGTCCTTCTCTGCAGAGCTGCTTTCCAGCAGCTCAACCCCAACCTGTGCTGGTGCTGGGGGTCCCCAGCCAGGTGGGTCCCAAGCCAAGGGACCCACCACTCTCACACCCATGACCAGTGTCTCTGCCCCACACGCTGGTGGTCTCCAGAAGCCACTTTACTGCCCAACGAGCCCACCAAGACTCCACGACCCACCAGGAGCAAGCGCAGGGGCTGGTCCTTACCTTTGGATCCCCGCAGCCCCACTGGGCCTGGAGGGCCAAGGGGTCCTTGGTCGCCTTTCAAGCCACGTGGTCCTGGGGGTCCTCTCTCCCCGGGCAGCCCTGGAGCGAGGACAAAGAGGCAAAATGACTCTGTTGTAGCTGAGACCTCACAAACCAGATGTGCACACACACACACGTGCGTCCTGCTCACCAGCAAACACGGCAGGTAGTCTCTGGTTCTTTACCAGGACTTGGGGACCATCCAGAAACACCTGGGAAGCCACCTCATCCTCTTCTTCTGCCCCCCTGGGTACAGGATGGACTTAACCCAGACATGGACTGGTGATTGGAGCACCTTAAGGCTCAGCTTAAGGTAACTGGGCTCCAAAGCTGGACACCAAGGCAAAGAGTGAGGAGCCAGGGTGGAACAGAGACCCCAAGGAGACATGACGTGCCCACCATGTGCTGCGGGTCCCTTCCATCCATGCACGTGGAGCAGGTGGGTTTGCTATTTATTGGAGAAGGGGTTGGATTAAAACCCCTTATCTGAGCACCCCGACCTCGGGGAGGTGGGAAACGGGGGCTTTAGTCTGTGAGCTTGGGCTCACTTCATAGGGGACACATTGGGGGTGACCTCCACCCATGGGGCCAGCGAGGGGAGGTGGATGAAGAGACCCCATGGTGGTGATGGGCTCTGGTGGGACCTTGGGATGGTCCCACCATGTTGTTCCAGCAGAGAGGCAGCTTGAGCCTGAGCCTGGGGCTGGGTCTGAAGCTCCTGGGGGAGAAGTCCTTGAGATGAAGCTCATTCAACACCCAAGCTCAGTGTCCTGCCTGGCACGATGCTGTGTCACCGGGTTCCCTTGGCACTGAGCCTCCAACCCCTCCTGGGCTGGGCTTTTCCAGGCTTAGTCACTCTTTTCCTCTGGTTTAAGAGAAAAAAGAGAAGCTGCCAAGAGGGACTTGGGCACCAGCTCCAGCAAATGTGATCTGGGCTTAACTCTTTCCCTGCTGCATCCAGCCAACACCTCACATCCCTGCCAGGGGACGCAGCAGGACCCGGCTGTGTGTTTGGATGGAGAAGGTGGGGAAAAGGCGGGATGGTAGATTCATTGTGCAAAAGGGGATTTGCCAGGGATGCTTTAGGAGCCGGGCTGCACCTGAACCTGACCTTCTCGTGCTGCGACCGCATCCGAAAAGCAGCAGAGAAAACGAGACAGAGAAAGACCTAAAAATAGTGGCCCTTTCAGCAACTCTTCCTGAAGGTGAACCCTCCGGACTTTGTTTTGTTCTTCTGTCTTAACAAAAGAGAAAACAAAACAAAAAAAAATATAAAGGAGAAGGGGAAAGAAGCCAGACAATCTATTTCTGATGCTTGTTACACCCAAGAAAAACAGCCATGAATCTGTCAACGCAGAAAAATGCAGCTGTCGGTGCAAGGCGCAGGGGCAGCCAGCGCTGAGCGGGCTCCGCGAGAGCTCGGCTTTCCAAGCTGATCTGCCTCACTCAGCTGGTCCTGCCACCCACCGGGGTGTCAAAACATGAGGTTTAAAGCCCAGCTCAGTACTGGCAGCTCGAATGCACGGGGCCAGGGTGCTAAACCTGACTCTGAGACCTTACATAGGTCAGGTCTTCAGGAGAGGAGGTGGAGCCAGGGCTGGAGATGGAGAAGGAGGTCCATGCCCTGCGTGGGATAGATCATAGACTCACAGAACCATTTGGGTTGGAAAAGACCTTTAAGATCATTGAGTCCAACTGTTAAGCCAAGCCTGGCACTGACCCATGTCCCTGAGAAGCTCGTCTACGCATCTTGTCACCTCCAAAGAGTCTCTTGGGGACAGAAAGTCCCCACCACAGGGGATCCTCCATCACCTCTGTGCCCCTCCTGGCTCTTGGATGCAAAGCCAGTATTTCTAGGTTTGGCTTAAAATTAGAAACAGGCTCAAGCTGACTCCTGTTTTTTGAGGTGGGGGGTGTCTTCTGCTGTATTTTAACTGAATTTCTCTCAAAAAAAAATGGATGAAATTGAGATGGGGAAAAAACTTGGCATTCATAAAATTGAATTGGGGGCATCAACCAGCAGGAGATGGACCCTTGAAGCTCTCGCTGCCCTGGTCCCAGCTGGAAAATCACAGAATCATGGACCAGTGAGTATTGAAGGGACCTCTGGAGATCATCCAGTCCACAGTGGTCCAGTCCAGACTTGGGCACCACTGAACAGAGTCTGGTCCATCCTCTGACACCCACCCTGAGATATCTATAAGCAGATTTACACGATGAGAGAGACTTTTTGACCCCAAAGACTGACAGTCCAGCAGGAGATGGGGCAGCAGGTTAACCCTGTTGTTCTTCAGGACCTGTCCGTAGACACTGAGGTCCCAAGGGACAGGTTGGGAAGCCACCAGGAGGTGCTCCATGACTCTATGGGCTTTGGGTGGAGGTTTGCGGGGTTCTGGGCACCCCGGGTGTGATGTTCCTTACCTCGCAGCCCAGGCAGGCCGGGAAGACCAGGTTCACCCTCCATCCCCTCGTTGCCTTGGTCTCCTTTGGGTCCTGGTGGCCCTGAAACACAAGAAGGTTTGGAGCACAACCATCACGCCCCAGCTCCGCAGCCCTGCAGCAGGTGCATGGGCGCATCCACCCACCCATTAACCAGCCATTATCATTTATCAGGTGTCCATGGACCCCTAAGAAACCCAGATCCCTGCAGACAGGAGCAAAGCGATAGCAAGCCAGCAGCTTTCTTCCACAATCTGTGGATTTTAAAGCCCAGCTCCATCAATCTAAGTGCCAGAAATCTTCACCTTGCAGCTCCGGCGCTTCCACCTTGAGTGTGAGTCTATGGGAAATTCCAACCTCCTGGAATTTCATTTTGACCAAAAGTTGTGACATCTCCAGTGATAGAATGTTAAGAAAAAATTAAAATTAAAAAAAAGAAAAAGCATTTTAGATATACTGAGACACCCTTGAGGAGAGGATTTGCATCACTGATCTCAGCAGAAAGTGGCCACCTGTGATTGTTTTGCGGCGTAAACTCTGGTGAGCGGGCAGAAAGTCCAACCCAGCAATAGAGTTATATCACTGAGCCTGCAAAGGGCCAAGTCTGCAAAGCTGAAAACAATTATGAGCTAAATCAATTGGAAGAAAGAATTTAAACAGGAAAAAAAGAAGTAAAAGACTCATGGGATGATAGAAAATAGGGCAGAGAGAGGCCTGGAGGGGCCGTTTGGTCTTTGTCCTAGCAAGCCAGGGTGATAATTGGAAACTGTTAAACGCTGTTTTCCTAGAAACCCCAAAAGCCATAAACTCAGAGTTGTGTGGAAAGCAAACGACCAGCCAGGGCTCCAGGAGATGTGGTAATGCAGAAGGATCAGGAGAGGAAAAGGGGGGATGTTTAGCCGTCCTAATGAAGGAGTAATTAGGATCTGCAAATATTCTGCAGAAATTAGTGGGTTCCTGAGCAGAAGAACCACAGCGAGCTCAGGAAACATCCCCAGCTGGAGACGACCATGGGTTTGGAGAGGACTATGGGGAAATACCACCATTTCTTGCTCTGGGTTTCCTCTTCTCTAGGTGATGCACATCTCTGGGCACCGAGGGGACGTGGGGATGGACCCCAAACCCTGGGGATGCGTCTCCTGTTCTCCATTGGCAAAACAAAAGGATGCAAAGAACAATGGACACCTGGGAGAGCTGAGTAGACGAGGAGGCATTTCTGGGTGGGAAGAAGAGGAACCACGAACAGCAGGAACGCTGCCTGCCCGGGGACAGGGAGGATTCTCCACGATGGAGAAGGTCCAGCAACGTCCACAGAAGGACGTGGGGCAAAGTGTGCGCTGTGTGGAGACACTGGGACGGCTGGTGAAATAGTTTTTGTTCCCATAGCATTAAAGGAGGGCTCTGCAACAGCCATTATATCATAGAATCTGAATGGTTTGGGTTGAAGGGACCATTAAATCTCCCCCAGTGTCCCTCCTGCCATGAGCAGGGACATCTGCACCAGCTCAGGTTGCTCAGAGCCCCGTCCAGCCTGGCCTGGGATGTCTCCAGGGATGGTTCAGCCACCACCTCTCTGCCCAACCTGGGCCAGGCTCTCACCACCCTCAGCACAAACAATTTCTGCATCATGTCTAGAACGTCTAGAATGCAGAAGTAAAGAATTGAAACATGTCAGCGCCATTAATTTCAGCCTACAGGGCATTGCAGAAAGCAGATTCTGCCCGAGATCCACGGCTTTAGAGAACTGACAGTGGTTTTGATGGGTTTCAGTGAGTGTTGAGGCAAAAGGGGTTTTCTACTGGCACATCTCCTGCCCGAAGGTCCCAGGATGAGCAGTGGAAACTCTGCATGACCCTGCCCACATTTGGGTCAAGCTCTTCCCTCCCCTGCTGCACCCCAGTGTGGTCACTGAAAAGGTTGGGCTGCCGAAAACCACTGAATTAAACCAAACAGATGCTTTCCCACCGCGAGCAAAACTAAAAGCAACCCTGGAAACATCTGGGGAAAGGTCCCTCATTTTGTCACCTTGACTTTGCCCCAGCTGTTCTCTCTGAAGGAAAAGTCCCACACCAGTGACACCAGAGCAAAATCCCACTGACACGAAACCTCTTTTGTCCCCCAGCTCTGGCAACTTCCATCTGCTCTGGTTTTATGGGCACCTGGGGAAATAACCCACGCTAAGGCCCCACCTCGGTTCTGTTAACCCTGGAAGGGACGTGGGACCTGCCTGCTTGGGGCAACTCTTGGTGGGACAGGGGCTGGAGCTGCCCTTCCTGCTTAAAATTGGCTGCTACAGTGCAGCCCCCCATCCTCTGCCACCATCTCATATCTCATCTCTCATCTCATCATCTCATCTCTCATCTCATCTCATCTCATCATCTACATCTCTCACCTCTCAACTCATCTCATCATCTACCACCTCAGAAAACCGTCCCATGGGTCACCATGGAGGTCAATGGCATGGAGGGGCTAAGAAGGGGACCAGTTTCATGGAGGATGACCACGGGCAACAGACAATCTCATCAGCTCTATAAGAGCCAGGAAAACTGTCCTTCATTTACTTTACCCAATGTCTGGAGTTAGAAATGGAGCTTGTGGATGGGCTGATCCTGTTTGCTGGCTCCTGGTTTTCGGCACCTGTCCTTCACAGCTATTCCCACAGCAGTGAGCCCTGTGGTCCATCAGCCACCAGAACATCTCCAGGAGACACTGCCTTGGGGTGTCTGCTGGCTCAAGCTGTCCCACAGGTTGGACGCTGCCTTGTTGGTTGGGCTGGCCTGGGTCTGCAGGCTCCAGAGAAGCTCTTGCAGTGGCTCCATCATGAGGAACAAGGAGTCCAAATGGTTCTGCAGGAGATCCTGGAGCCTCCAGGCTCATCCCATTTCAGAGGCAGGTGCTGCAGCTTCGGAGAGGAGATGTTCTGCTGGCTGATGGACATCCCGGCTCCATTAGCAGAAGCGGTCCTGTCCCGAGGACAGCTGGTGGGTTGGGACACAGGGTGGGCTGCAGGATGGAGGAGCACGGGGAGGGACAGCACTGCAGACACTGTGCCGAGCTGGTCCCCACCCCACCGCATCTGCGCTTTGCGCTCAGCGACGAAAACCGCAGCCCGTGCACCCTCCTGCCTGCACAGGGCTGGGCTGCGTCCGCGGACGAGAAAAACCCACCCAGGCATCGGGGCGAGGGCTCGCATGACGTGCACGACGCTGACGGCCGGACGGGACTGCTGCCCTCGCCCCGGCACACCCGCCAGCGCGTCCCGCCCGTGCGTTGTGCAAGCGGATGCGGGCGGGCGGCGGATCCCGAGCATCCTCCCTCCCCGTGACACCCTCATTTAAGACCCAGAGCCGTTCCCGGAGACACGCGAGCTGCTTGGCAGGGTCAGCTGCTGGAGACGAGCCCGGAGACCTCCCCGAGCTGCCATCACCAGCAAACAGCCTCAAAAGCCAGAGCCCGCGGCAGCTGAGGTCTTGGGGAAGGAAAATGCCCCCGGGCAGGCAGCCCCGCAGCTCCCAGCACCGGCTCTGCTGGTGCAAATCCAGCCGGGAGCACAGCACGTCCACCCAAGGACGTCTGCAGCCAGGGTGAAGATAGGTGGGCAAAAGGGTCCTCAAATGATCCAGCCCCAGGTCCATGGGTGCTGACAGGGCAGGAAGGAGGAGGGAAGGGGAGCTGGGGCTGCCAGGAATGTGTCAGAGCAGTGGCTGATAAATCAGGTGCTGGCCCATTGGGAGGGGATTTGTTTGGCTTTCTGCTGGTGTTAATTGGAGTAACGTGGCTCATGGGCTTCGTGACTGTCCCCTCCTGGGTGGCTTCATCCAAGAGAGGGTGATGTCCTCCCTATGGCAGTGGGGGGAGAGAGGGCACCAGGGGTGGGTGGGTGGCTATGGAAACCTCCAAGCAGGGGGTGCAACATGGTCCCAGCAGCCCCAAACCAGGAATCAGGAGCCAACATCCCCTGAGGACCAGACCAAGGACCATTGGAACAGGCTGCCCAGGGCAGTGCTGGAGTCACCAGCCCTGGAGGGTTGGACAGACGGACATGAGGTTCTCAGGGACATGGGGCAGTGCTAGGAGGGGTTAATGATTGGATTCGATGATCTTAAGGGTCCCTTCTAACGAAAACGATTCTATGATTCTACGACCACGGAAATGACCTCAGTGAGCTGCAGGCACCCAAGGGTGGTGGTTGGCCTAGGTGGGGAGATGCAGCTGTTGCACTTCAAACCACATCTGTCCCCTCCTGGCTCAGCAAATGGACACAGGGATCAAGCGCCTTGGCATCAGCCCCATCCTTTGCCATCTGTTTTTTCAGCTGAAAACACCAGAAATAAGTAACAGCATCTCCACAAGTACAAACCAACAGCTTAGAAGCAGGCAAGCAACTGCCCTCCAGCCTCTTGCTTTGCCCCAGGACCTTGTACTGGGCTCCTCTGTGTTTCCTCATGGTGTTTCCCCTCCTGTGGCCAGTTTGCTCGGGACTGAACAAGCCACCACGATCAGATATTTAGGAGCTATGGATGTGTCCCATGAGATCTGCCCAGCACCTTTTGGAACCACTTGGGTTTCTGCCTCCAAAAGCTGCTGCAGCGAGGAGCTCCAGCCAGGTGAGAGCGTGGCATGATGGACAGAGGAAATTCAGAGAATCACAGAATCATTTTGGTTGGAAGAGACCCTCAGGATCATCGAGTCCAACCGTGAACACAGCCCTGGCACTGCCCCATGTCCCTGAGAACCTCATCTGTGCATTTCTGACATTAGAGTGGAAGAAATGTCCAAGCAGATGGTTAACCCTGGCCATATAGCTACACTCATGAGATAACGAGGTGACAAATGGCTGGACCTTGCAGATAATCGGGGGAAAAAAGGAAGTAGATGCTTAGCAGACTGAGGGGGGATTAGGGAGACAACCATATAAATACTCAAAAAAGGACTTCAGCAAAACTACGGTTAACAGTCAAAGAGTGATCAGGGATGGGTTGGTTATTTCATCACGATGAGGGTGGTGAGAGCCTGGCCCAGGTTCGCCAGAGAGGTGGTGGCTGAACCATCCCTGGAGACATCCCAGGCCAGGCTGGACGGGGCTCTGAGCAACCTGAGCTGGTGCAGATGTCCCTGCTCATGGAAGGGGGAATGGGGGAGCTGGGAAGGTCCCATCAACCCAAACCATCCTTTGGCTTGGTGCTTCTATGTGCTGGAGACGCCTGGATGCTGCAGACACCTAAATAGGGTTGTCTGACAGATGTGATATGCCCTGAGCCATTCCCATACCACGGGAACCATTCCCACCACCACCCAAAGCACCAAGGACACTCCCATCCTCACAACAGCCTCGTGCACCAGCGAGGGAGCTGCTTGTGAGAGGTTTTCAGCTTACCCCGTATCACGGAGATGTTCTTGAGCGCCACGGAGTGCTCCCAGTCCTTGAGCCGCAGGTCCTCCGTCACGTTGTTGAGGATGGCCAGCTCGTGCTTGAGCTGCTGCTCCATGGCGATGTGGATGAGCCGCATCTGCCGGGCATCTTCGGTGGCGTTGCTGATGAGCACCTGCAGGTCCTGGATGCGGGTACGGTGGACGTTGACGTCGTAGGAGAAGGTCCTGTTGATGGTGTCCACCGCCCCGCTGACGGCCGTCACCTGGTCGCTCAGGCTCTCCATCCTGCTGCCCAGGTGGCTCAGGAGGTGGTCGTGGTGCTGCAGCAGCAGCCGGCTGCTGTTGCCTTCCACCGAGAGCTTGTACATCTCCTGCTGGGCCGCGTCACTCTGCTGGCTCAGGCTGTCCCACAGGTTGGACACGGCCCTGTCCGTTTGGCTGGCCTGGGTCTGCAGGCTCCAGAGAAGCCCTTCCAGCTTCTGCAGCGACCCCGTCATGAGGAACAAGGAGTCTGAGTGGTTCTGCAGGAGGTCCTGGAGCCTCCAGATGTGATCCAGCACATCCCCCTTCAGAGGCAGGTGCAGCAGCTTCAGCTGCATGTCCCGAAAGCTCTCGTTGAGGCGGTTGACGTTCCCCATCAGCACCTTCAGGTCCTCGGGGGAAGTCTGTGGTCTGGAGACTGCAAGGGATGGAGAAGGGGAGGCATCAGAAAGCACCCCATGGAGAGGGGACCTTCCTGAGAGGTGCGACCCTGCCCGTAGACGTTGTGGAGTCTCCTTTTCTGAGACATTCAAACCCACCTGGACCCACCTGTGTGATCTGCTCTGGTGACCCTGCGTGAGCAGGTGGGTTGGACCAGGGGGTCTCCAGAGGTCCCTTCGACCCCAACCAGGCTGGCATTCCGTGATTCTGTGACATCCCCCTGTTCCTCGGTGCTTGGAGGTGGAAGCCCTACCTCAAACCCCCAAAGATTCACCCCCTCAGCTTCTCTTTGGCCCCACAGTTTTCTCCATGGTTGGAGAAGGAGGTTGGTTGCTGAAGGTCTGGAGAAGACCCCTCGCTCGGAAGGGCAGCAAAGGCTCCCAGCAGCTCTGGCTTCGGGCTCTGGGTTCTGCCAGGTGGGTCAAGGGGCTACAAAGCTTCATCCAGTTGTGTTTGCCTTTGGCCAGAGGACTGGCTGCTAAAAGCATCTGCTTCGCTTGCCTCAAAACAGACCTGCAAAACTGCTGCTTCCCCACACCAAGGTTTTAATTTTAACGTTAACAATCAGGTTTCCCTTCTGGCCGCTGCTCATGGGCCTGAGCTCAACCTTCTCGCTCTATAATGAAGACCAGCAGGTTGGCTTGGAAGGGCTCCACGGCTCGGGGTGCGGTTTGCTGTCAAAATCCAAGCACCGCATCCCGGGGCTGCCAGGGCTGTTCCCAAGGGAGGGATGGAGGGGGGAATCATAGAATCACGGAATCACAGGATTGTTTGGGTTGAAGGGGCCCTCCCAGCCCCCCCTGCCATGAGCAGGGACATCTGCACCAGCTCAGGCTGCTCAGAGCCCCGTCCAGCCTGGCCTGGGATGTCTCCAGGGATGGTTCAGCCACCACCTCTCTGGCCAACCTGGGCCAGGCTCTCACCACCCTCAGCACAAACAATTTCTGCATCACGTCTGGCTTGAACCTCCCTCCTTTAGTTTAAAACCATCACCCCTTGTCCTATCCCACCCCAGCTCAGGATCACCCTTCATCAGCCACCTCTGCATCCCCGATGGGATGAAGCTCCCAGCCATCCCAACCCCAAACTCCTCCTGGTCTCACACCAGCTCCCAGAGCACAGAGATGGGGTTTGGAGGGGGAACCTGGAAATTTGGGGGAAGCCTCGTGCTCTCACAGAATCCCAGAATGTCAGGGGTTGGAAGGGACCTGGAAAGCTCATCCAGTGCAATCCCCCCATGGAGCAGGAACACCCAGATGAGGTTACACAGGAAGGTGTCCAGGCGGGTTGGAATGTCTGCACAGAAGGAGACTCCACAACCCCCTGGGCAGCCTGGGCCAGGCTCTGACACCCTCACCCCAACAAGTTGCTTCTCATAGTCAAGTGGAACCTCCTGTGTTCCAGTTTGCACCCATTGCCCCTTGTCCTGTCCCTGGTTGTCACCAGCAGAGCCTGGCTCCATCCTCCTGACACTGCCCCTTTCCATCTTGATCCCCAGGAATGAGTCCCCCCTCAGTGTCCTCTTGTCCAGCTCCAGAGCCCCAGCTCCCTCAGCCTTTCCTCTTGGCAGCTCCTGGCACTGCTCTAGTGACCCCTGCCCAGCAAGCCCAGTAGCACCCAGTAAAAACGAATCCTGCACCCCATTGCACCCTTGTGCACCCTAAAATCACTGATCCAGGAATATCATCATCTCCCTCTACCTTGCAGCATCTCAGGGTGTCCAACACAGCGGAGGACTCAAAACCAAACCCCCAGGAATAATGAGATTTCAAACAAACAAATTCGCGGTTGTTGCGGCAGCGGGGCTGGCGTGAGGCTGTGGGCTGGTGCGGGACCATCCTGCCAGCTCAACCCCCTTCATTTCCAGGGAGCAGAAACCCAGCAGAGGCGTTTGGTTCAAATTAAAGGATTAAGGAGATTAAGAAGAGGGCGAGGGCAGCCGCGCAGGCACGAAGGGGCTGGGGCCACCCACTCCAGTGGCACCGGGTGCCCCAGGGGACACACTGTGACTGTGGGGACCCACCATGCTGAAACAGGGGACCTGAGCATCTCCCTGGCACCAAAAACATCTTTTCTTCATTAATTAGCATCCGTTAATTAATCTCACTGCTGGAGCATCCCATCTTTCCAGGCTGGGGCGCTGTGACTTTGTTTGGTCCCCCCTTGTCACCTGTGTCACTGCAAGGGGGACACCTCGATGTCACCAGCTACCACCTGTCCCTGCTGTGCCGTGGGCACCATCTCGGGGGACTTTTGCCCATGGGGGTTCACAGCTCGGAAAGCAACCAGGTGACGTGTCCAAGGCCACCGCGAGAGGGGACGATTGGCAAGGAGGGACCATGGGAAAAGGCACCATTGGGCAAGTGAAGGGCTGGGTGGTGCTGCCTCTAGTGTGGGTGACCCAAGCTGCACCCTCAAACCCTTCTGGATGCAGAGCGCCCATAGAATCATAGAATAATCTGGGTTGGAAGGGACCTCCAGAGTTCTGTGATGGGTGTGGAGGCAACCACGGCTTCCTTGCAAGAAAAGCAAGGGGAGAAACAACATTGTGTGGCCAGATGAGGAGAAATCACCCAAAATCCAGGTCCTGTGGTGGCCAAAGCTTGGGGAGCACAGGTGAGCTCCCCTCTTTGCACCTGCAAAAGCTGAAGAGTTCCCTAAATTCCTATAAATCACTTAAAACAGCCATCTGGGATTCTTGAGGTTCTTCTCCACCCAGCCCTGGAACCACAGCCACCAACCCCAGAGCAACCCAGGCTGCTCGGGACCAGCTCTGGCACCAAACCATGATCTCAGGGACACGGGGCAGTGCCAGGGTCAGGTCAGCGGTTGGATTTGATGATCTGGAAGGTCTCTTCCAACCAAAATGATTCCGTGACTCTATAACGTCCACCCTGGTATCTGTTCTGTGCAGGAAATCCCAGAATGTCAGGGGTTGAAGGGCCCTGGAAAGCTCACCCAGTGCAATCCCCCCATGGAGCAGGAACACCCAGATGAGGTTACACAGGAAGGTGTCCAGGCGGGTTGGAATGTCTGCACAGAAGGAGACTCCACAACCCCCTGGGCAGCCTGGGCCAGGCTCTGACACCCTCACCCCCAACAAGTTGCTTCTCCTCTTTCAGTGGAACCTCCTGTGTTCCAGTTTGCACCCATTGCCCCTTGTCCTGTCCCTGGTTGTCACCAGAAGAGCCTGGCTCCATCCTCCTGACACTGCCCCTTTCCATCTTGATCCCCAGGAATGAGTCCCCCCTCAGTGTCCTCTTGTCCAGCTCCAGAGCCCCAGCTCCCTCAGCCTTTCCTCACACGGGAGATGCTCCACTCCCTGCAGCATCTTCGTGGCTGCTCTGGACTCTCTCCAGCAGTTCCCTGTCCTGCTGGAACTGAGGGGCCACAACTGGACACAAGATTCCAGGTGTGGTCTCCCCAGGGCAGAGCAGAGGGGCAGGAGAACCTCTCTGACCTACTGACCACCCCCTTCTAACCCACCCCAGGTCCCATTGGCTTCCTGGCCACAAGGGCCCAGTGCTGGCTCATGGTCACCCTGCTGTCCCCAGGACCCCCAGGTCCCTTTCCCCTACACTGCTCTCCAACAGCTCATTCCCCAACTTACACTGGAACCTGGGGTTGTTCCTGCCCAGATTCAAGACTCTACACTTGCCCTTGTTCTATTTCATTATATTTTTCCCGCCCAGCTCTCCAGCCTGTCCAGGTCTCTGATGGCAGCACAGCTTCCAGTGTCACCACTCCTCCCAGCTTGGTGTCACCAGCAAACTGGCTGACAGTCACTCTATTCCCTCATCCAAGTCATTGATGAACATATTGAATAGCACAGGCCCCAGTACTGACCCTTGATGCATGGAGATAGGATGGAGCTCTGATATCTATCCAAGCGCACGGTTCAGACACCCACACAAAGGTGCTTGGCTCATTAGCCGCATCCTAACGAGCCCTACTTGAGTTTCCTGGGCACGGGGCCAGGTGAGGATTGGGGTTCAAACACCAAAGTGCAGGTCTGTGCATGCAGGCAGCTGGGATTTAACCCAGACCTTGCAAAAAGGAGGCGAGATCAGATTCCTAAATTTGGGCTAGGTGCCTTTTTGGGGGGGCAAGGGGGGGACAGAGCGTGTGCGTCCCCAGGAGCCAGAAAACTGCTGCCAGGCTTGTGAGAGAGGATATTAAAAGCAGGTTGTGTTGAAACCGCTCCGGCTCTGTTGCTGAAAACATCCTGTTTCCGCAGCTCCAAGGTGGTTCCCAGTATTTTTAGCAGTTTGTTCATTTTCTAACCCATTTCCATGGGGCGTGTTGCAACCCACAGGACACCTGCCCAAAACGATGCCTGGGGCAGCTGCATCCCCAAAAGCACCAGGTTGTCATGCTGGGGATACCAGCATGTTCTGGGGGTATCTCCAGGGGGGTGATGCTTCCTGCAACACCCCAGCCCTGCCAGGCAGCACCCTGGGGTGTGCAAGCGTGTGTTTGCACACACACACACATTTCCGTGGGTGTTCACACACATACGTGCTTTCCGGGGAAGCTTTTGGGGAATTTTCCTCATTTCCCATAGATAGGGTGGGAAGCAGCGCAGGGGGCAGGTGGAGCATCCCCGCTCCATGCTGCTGGCCCTGGGTGAAGGACGCTGCCGCACGGACCAGGGACACAGTTTCCCCATCCCCCTTGTTTTTTGGGGAGCAGCTGGGGTGTAACAGCTCCACGTCCCTCCCCAAAGAGCGTCACGTCTGCAGATGTGCTGGACACCCGGCGCTCCGAGCAGGGACGTCACCGCGGCTGCGGGAGGACATGGGTGGCACCAAAGAGGGATGTTCCTCTTCCAGCACGGTGAGCAGCGCTCCCCAGCCCAAGGTGGAGGTGAGAACAAGCTTTCTTCACTAAATGCTGTATCTTTCTGGGCATCTTCCCCTCTGATGGAGGATGAGGGATGCTGGTGTGTGTTCTCCATGAGCACTAAGTGCGATGTTCCACAGGAAAACCCAGCCCTCCATGCTTAAGGGTGCCAAGGAATACCCATCCTGCTCCTCAAGGACCACCAGCTCCAACACTGAGGTGTCAGCCTGAAGCTGGGGACACCAGGGTTGTCTCCACGGGCTGCACAGGGTCTCTGGTTAACAAGCTGCTCTTCAGCCCATTGCCAGACCAGCCTGTGCCTGTGGTTTTTCTTTATGGGATAAGACAAGCTCTGGGCACAGCCAAAGCCAGAGGCTTGGCTTAAAGTTCCGGAAAGCAATAACAAAAAGATGACTTTTCTCTTCATTTTGTCCTTTCTTTTCCAAGATTGCGGCGCACAACCCAAAGTGGTTTTCACTGTGGTCTTCCCAAAAGTCCCGGTCGTGGGACTCCGGGAGATGAGGCTTTAAAGATGCCCATGACCATGAACCTGCAGCTGTTCCAGATGCCATGATGTGATTGTTATTGCTGGAGCTGCTTTGGGGTGAGCAGCTGTAGCTCAGCCCAGGACAAGGGCGTCCATCCCGAGCTCTTTGCACAATTCACAGCATCGCTCACTCGGGGTTTCGCCGGCCAACAACAACATTCAAACAATGTAATGCAAGAAATCAGTGGGAGAGGTTTCAAAATTCCAGCAAAACCTTCTCCGTCCCTTCCACAGCCCAAGAAATAACAAACTAAATCCAGCCTGTGCAAAAGACACGAGCTGCCTTCACGGTGCCAGCAGCTGGAGTTATTAAATCCATCACCCCCCAGCAGGCAGGACACGGAAAATCATCCCAAAGGAGGTTTGGGGCTGGAAAAGGGGGGTTTTCATGTCTCCCCCATGGGTGCTGGGGTTAAAGCGGGGAAGGAGGTGGGTGGGAAGCGAGGAGCTGGTCCTTGGTGGTGACGTTTCCCAATTTGAGGCCGTTTCCAAGCCCCCCTGGCCAGCAGAGCCCCATATGGGGGTGGTATGGGTGCAAGGGGGGGTAATGAGGTTGTGGGTTCAACCTCGATTTCCCAGCATGATGAGAAGGTAACGAACTGGTGGTGATACGGACCGCATGGGATGTGTACATGGGGGTGAGCTGGGAGCAATGATGGGCATTTCCCAGCACCCTTCCCGGCCCTGCGCTCCCTAAAACACAGAGGGAGGCGGCAGGAGCCTTGGGGGCTGTGCTGTGCAGGGATAACTGCAGCCTGCAGCATCAACCTCACCCCGAGGAACAATCAGTGCCAACCTGGCAGCCCTGGGAACAACTTGAGCCCTGAACATGGGCTCCTGAGCTTCACCGTCCCCAGGGACACGATATTTGGACCCTCCAGCCTCAAAGCTTCAATCAAAACCGCTCCAGACACGCAGTACGATCCCACCGGATTGTGCCCATGGCATTGTCCCCAGGGAGCTGGAAATGGAGGCGATGCCCAAGGCGGGCATTGCTTCTGCACCCCGCTTCTGCTGGATCCCATATTGTTCTCCTCTGAATAGAAGGGAAAACCCTCCCAAACTCCACCACGGTGTCACCAGAAACGCAATGCCATGCTCACGGCCAGACCCGACTCGCAGCGCACGGGGAAGCGTCGCCCTGGGGAGCCCAGCACCTTTACCTGCAAGGATGAAGACTCCGACGAGGATGAGGAAGACGAGCAGGTAGAGCCCCAGCACGGCGTACTTCAGCGCTGCCAGGGAGCCCAGGCGGCCGCAGCGCCCCGCTGCCTTCACCGTCCTGCCGGGACCTGCGCACAGAGCGGGAGTCAGGGGGAGCACCTCCCACCGTGGGAAATATTGTGCGTATAACTTGGGCAACACATCGTGGGCGCAGAAACAGCGCTGAGTGCAACAGTGCTGATCCACATGATGCTCCCCAGGTTGGGACCGTCCATTTGGGTCCAGCTCTGGGTCCTCAGCACAGGACACACATGGAGCTGCTGGAGGGGGGACAGAGGAGCCCCAGGAATGATCGGAGGCTGGAACAGCTCTGCTGGGGACAGGTGAGAGAGTTGGGCTGTTCAGCTGGAGGAGAGAAGCTCCGGGGAGACCTTAGTGCCGCCTTTCAGTGCTTAAAAGGGGCTGAGAAGAAAGATGGGACAGACTTTTGAGCAGGGTCTGTTGCGATAGGACAAGGGGTGATGGTTTTAAACTAAGGGAGGGAGATTCAGGATGGATATAATGAAATTGTTTGTGCTGAGGGTGGTGAGAGCCTGGCCCAGGTTGGCCAGAGAGCTGGTGGCTGAACCATCCCTGGAGACATCCCAGGCCAGGCTGGACGGGGCTCTGAGCAGCCTGAGCTGGTGCAGATGTCCCTGCTCATGGCAGGGGGGGCACTGGGGGAGATTTAATGATCCCTTCCAATTCAAATCATTCTAAGACACCCAGATCCTGACACCCCTGCTTGCCCAAACCTGGCCTTGCTGACATCCAGCTCCTCTTCAATGCTGCCACAAGCAGCAAGAGCTGGGTGAGGAGGAGGTGAATTTTAGGAATAAAATAAGCAGGAGGAAAAAGTAAGGAAAGACAAGGAAGGCTCCTGTGCCATGAACCCAGTGACAGGGAAAAATAATCTGGTTTTGGGCTGTGCACACATTCAAAACCCAACTCACGTTGAAATCTGGGCCAGCTTGTGGTCTGAGGAGCCGGAGCCTGATCTGTGTACAGACCCCCCACCCCTCTGCCCCAGCCCCAGGGCTGCAGGGATGCTTCAGCCCAATGTCTTGGCTCTCTGGACGACCCCATGGTGCTGGGATGGGGTGCAGGGTGTTGGGTGCCTGTGTTTTTGTGTTGGACCCTTGCAGAGACACAAGGTTTCTGAGAGCTGCCGAGAATCAGCAACTTCAAGCCAGGTCAACTGTCACCGTCCGGGTTTGCTCCTTGCCAGATGTGAGATGTCTCCAAGGAGACACCAAAGGTGGAGGAAGAGTCCAAAACCCCCACACCCTGAAGGTTTCATAGAATCATGGAATCATTTTGGTTGGAAAAGACCCTTAAGAATGAGTCCAACCATAACCCACCCCTATCCCTGCCCCATGTCTTGAGAACCTCATGTCCATCTGTCCAACCCTCCAGGGCTGGTGACTCCAGCACTGCCCTGGGCAGCCTGTTCCAATGCCCCACAGCCCTTTGGGGAAGAAATTGTTCCCCACATCCAACCTCAACCTCCCCTGGCGCAACTTGAGGCCGTTTCCTCTGCTCCTGGCGCTTGTTCCTGGGGAGCAGAGCCCGACCCCCCTGGCTCCAAGCTCCTTTCAGGCAGTGCAGAGATCAGAAGGTCTCCCCTCAGCTCCTGTTCTCCAGCTGAACCCCCCAGGTCCCTCAGCTGCTCCATCACACTTGTGCTCCAGCCCCTCACCAGCTCCGTTCCCTTCTCTCCACTCGCTCCAGCACCTCAAGGCCTTTCTTGGCGTGAGGGGCCCAGAACTGCCCCAGGGTTGGCGGTTTGTCCTCCCCAGGTCCCAGCACAGGGATGGTCACTGCCCTGGGCCTGCTGGCCACACCAGTGCTGGCACCAGCCAGGATGCTGGTGGCCTCTTGGCCACCTGGGCACACGCTGCCTCATGTTCAGCCGCTGTCACCAACACCCCCAGGGCCTTTTCCAGCCGCTCTTCCCCAGCCTGCAGCGTTCATGGGGTTGTTGTGATACAAGCACAGGACCCAGCACTTAGCCTTGGTGAACCTCAGACAATTGGCCTCAGCCCATCATCCAAAAGCAGGTGGAGAGGCAGTACAAGGGGTTGGGGTGTCCCAGCCTGCCCCCAGCTGATGGTCTGTGTGTCTGTCCTGCTGGAGCTGTGCGAACGCCTCCAGTCAGCAGAGGGTTACACTGGGTGTATCGCGTAACCCAGCCCCATTTTTTGGCTGGGAAACACTGGAGTGCTGATGTCAGGCTGGCTGACACCCGAGGGGACCCGCGGGGACACGGGCGCTCGTGCGCCCCAGCTCAGGTGCTAAAGGCGGCGCCTCCCCCCGAACCCCCATCTGCAACTCGTTACCCGCACACGGTTCCCATTCACCGTCACCGGCCAAACAGATGGAGCCAGGGGGGTTCCGAACGAGGGAAAACTGCAATATTTTCCCGACATTAACACTCGTGTCAGCCCCCGGAGGCTCTGAGGAGCTGGCCCCGCGCCCCGATCCGCCCACTCCCCGGGGCCGAGCGGGACCGGCCGCAGCTGCGCACGGGGGTTTGTCCGGGGAGCCCGTGGCCGCGCTCCGGCCCGTAACCAAGGAGAACACCAAATATTTCTTCCCCCTGCCCATGCCCAGGGGAGCGGGAGCTCCGGTCCAGCCGCTCGGTGGGGATGCAGAGGGTGCGAGGCTGAAAGCAGCCAGGACTCAGCATCCCCGAGCTCTGGGGGAGCCAGGGCTGACATCCTGGGGGTCACGGCAAGCAGGTCCTCAACCCCACACTGAGCGCTTCCCACGAGCCCAGGAGGGATGTGGGTGGTCCCATCCTCATGATGGAGCTCTCGGGGTTGACTTTGCCCTTGGTCTGTGCAGCTGCAGCCCAGACAGCCCCATGAGCAATGGGCTTCAAGGGCAGGCTGCATGGGGCTCTGAGCAACCTGGGCTGGGGAAGATGTCCCTGCTCATGGGGTTGGACTGGATGAGTTCACTTCCCACCCAAACCATCCTGCGACTGCTTGGAGGGCCAGGGTGAGTTATGGGGAGTTATGTCCTCAGAGGTCCAGGACAACCTGCCACAAAACTGCCAAAGCCAGGGAGATACCTTGAACCCTGCCCACGCCAGGGCAAGGTCTCTGCCGGGAATGGTGGCCCCGGTGCTGGGGGACATCAGCTCTTCCAGCATCCCTCCCTCCAGGCTGCACCACCCCCTGCCCTGTCTGGGGACATGGGGACAGTCCCTGCCCCTCGCTCTGCTGCAGGGAGGTGGGCAGAGGCAGGAGCAGGTGCTGCTGAGAGCAGGGGACACTTGCAGGGTGACAGCAAGTGTGGTGAATGGTGTCAAGACTCAGTTTTCACCTGGAGGTGAAATCCACCCTCTGGGCTCAAACTGTCCCCATCCTGCAGGCTGGAGGGCAGCAGGAGACACTCACATGGCAATAACCATCTCCTCTTGCAATGGCCATCTCCTCTTGCAGTGATGAGCCACCTGCACCACACAAGCAACTTGGCCAAGGCTGGGTGCTCCCAGTTCACCCAGTGCATGTACTCACAGAATCCCAGAGTGTCAGGGGCTGAAGGGCCCTGGAAAGCTCATCCAGTGCAATCCCCCCATGGAGCAGGAACACCCAGATGAGGTTACACAGGAAGGTGTCCAGGCGGGTTGGAATGTCTGCACAGAAGGAGACTCCACAACCCCCTGGGCAGCCTGGGCCAGGCTCTGCCACCCTCAACCCCAACAAGTTGCTTCTCATATTCAAGTGGAACCTCGTGTGTTCCAGTTTGCACCCATTGCCCCTTGTCCTGTCACTGGTTGTCACCAGCAGAGCCTGGCTCCATCCTCCTGACACTGCCCCTTTCCATATTGATCCCCATGAATGAGTCCCGCCTCAGTGTCCTCTTGTCCAGCTCCAGAGCCCCAGCTCCCTCAGCCTTTCCTCACACGGGAGATGCTCCACTCCCTGCAGCATCTTGGTGGCTGCGCTGGACTCTCTCCAGCAGTTCCCTGTCCTGCTGGAACTGAGGGGCCACAGCTGGACACAAGATTCCAGGTGTGGTCTCCCCAGGGCAGAGCAGAGGGGCAGGAGAACCTCTCTGACCTACTGACCACCCCCTTCTAACCCACCCCAGGTACCATTGGCTTCCTGGCCACAAGGGCCCAGTGCTGGCTCATGGTCACCCTGCTGTCCCCAGGACCCCCAGGTCCCTTTCCCCTACACTGCTCTCCAACAGCTCATTCCCCAATTTATACTGGAACCTGGGGTTGTTCTTGCCCCATCCTGGCACAGGACGTGCCCTCTGGAAGTGCTCCGGATTCTCCATCACATCCCAGGGACATCCCCCATCACCGCGATCCCCTGGTTGTGGTGGGGACAGCAGTGCTGGGAAGGCTGCTCAGAGCACGACCAGTTTCCCCAGTGGCCCCACAGGTCTCTCAGCAAAGCCACCAGCAGAGGGGACATCATGTCTCTGCTTGAGCACTCAGTTCTGCCACCCCAGCTGCTCCCAATATGCTGGGAAAAATTCACCAGGGCTGTTTGCTGGGTCTGGTGAAACACAAACAGCATTTTGTGCAGCAAAAGCAAAGGGAAAAGCTCAGCAAGCCCAAGGTGGAGGTGGAAACCAGCTCAGGTGTGTGGGAGGTACAAGCAGGTCCCACATTGCCCAGGGGTTCTGTCCCCACTGCAGAGCATCACTGGACAGAACCACATGCAAGAGAACCAGAGGCTGGGAGGAGAAAAATCACCAAAAACACACCCCAAAATCAGCCTTTAGCAAGCAAAGCGACCTTCCCCACAGCACAGCCCGGGTCAGGGCAGGACCTGGAGGTCCTGGTCATTGCCCATCAGAGCAGAGCAGGGGACAGGAGAGGAGGCACAGATGCCTCCTTGCAGTGGGATTCCCTGAGTGTTTCTCCCCATGGGCCCAACAGGAGAGGAGATTCCTGCTCCATTTGAAACACATTCATTGCCAAGACACCAAGATCACTCCTCTGTTCTGGTCCCCTGGGACCCACAGCTGGAGCTGAGCCCCCAATTCAAGCCACACACCTTCACCAAATGGCTGAGCTGCTCCCTGAGCAACCCAAGTCCCCACATCCCCCCCAGAAGCTCCCCAGCTTTCTGCCACCAGGTCCAAAGCCCCCAGACCATCCGCACGTGGCGCCCGCACTCACCGTCCTCACAGAGGTTCAGCTTGGAGAGGCTCCTTCCCTCAAAGGGCTCCTCAAAGATGGAGCCGTTCTCCCTCTCGCTGAAGGTGTGAAGGTACATGGCTTTGTTCTCCATCCTGGTGGAGCAGAGCGGGCACGTGAGATGGTGCTGAAAGGGCTCCTACCACCCATCCATGCTCAACCATGTCCAGCCTTGGGGTCCCTCTCCAGGGCTGGGAAGATGGGGGCGCAGTGTAGCTACATGAGCTTCCCAGGGCATCTTGCACCCCAAGGACTTGGGGTACCCCTGCACCCCCAGCACCCTGACCATGAGCCAAGCACAGGGGCCTGATCCTGCTGCCACTGCCCATCTGGTCAGGAGGCTGGAGTTGGGCTGGTCTCATGTCCACAGCAAATACTGTGGGGCTGGGGGGCTTGTGCCCCCACTGCCACCAAGGTTTTGTCACAGCACCCAGCCAGGGGGGTGGAATCAGCCCCCAGCAGGGCTCTGGTGGGGAAAGAGTTAAACTCACACCCTAAGTAGGACCTGCTGAGCGCTCCCAAACAACCCTCAACCCTCCACCCCACGCCCCCCCAGCTCCAGCTGCCAGCACACGGGTGCTGTGCTCCATGGGGACTGGGCACAGGGACCACCCTGGCCAGGAGCAGCATCCCCAGTCCCACGGGTGGGAACATCACCCATGTGACCTGGGGGGGGGGTCTCACAGCACCGCGGGCTCAGACCTCACTCCCTGCTCCTGCATCCCAAGGGTCCCCACGCAGGGATGCTCAGGAAGCCCCCGCACAGGGGTGTCCATCCGCACCCCCCATCCCGCTCCCCCCAGCCCGGAGCCGCGTTTCTCCTATCGCGACACTACCCACCTGCCGGGCGGACCCACGCGGGAGCGAGTTTCCCGTGGCCCCTTCCCCCGTCTCCTGGCTCAGTCCCCGGGCTGCGACATGCTGGCCGGGGCGGGGGGGCGAGGACAGCAAGGGGAGCCCCCGACCTCACCGCCAGCTCCCCCTGGGTGCAGAGGGGCCGCCGTTCCCATGGGTGGGGGTCCCGGGAGTGGGTGACGCGTGGGGCCGGCGCGGCGGCTGCGGAGCCGGAACCTGCGAGCGCAGAGCGCCCGGCCCGGAGCGTTTTGTAGACGGGGAACGGGACGGGGGGCGGGGTCCACACACCCCCCACCCTCCGGGGCCGCCCCCGCCGCCCATTCGCCGGCCCCGGGCCGCCCCAGCCAAGGGGAGACGGGGGGGGCGCCGGGGCAGGAGCAGCCCGGGGTGGGGTAGGAGCATCCCGGGGGGGCCGGGGCAGGGACGGAAGAGTCGGAACAGGAGCATCCCCGGGGGAACCGGAGCAGGAGCATCCCCCGGGATGGGGGCAGGAGCATCCTGGGGGGGCCGGGGCAGGAACAGGGGGAGCCGGAACAGGAGCATCCCCGGGGAAGCAAGGGGCGGGAGGATCACCGGGAGGGGGGCGGGTCAGGAACATCCCGGGGGAGGGGCGGGACAGGAGCATCCCTGAGGAACCGGGGCAGCAACAGGGGGAGCCGGAACAGGAGCATCCCCCGGGGAACGGGGGCAAGAGCATCCCCAGGGGAATCGGGGCAGGAGCATCCCCGGGGGGTGCAGGAGCATCCCAGGGGAAACCAGAACAAGAGCATCCCCGGGGGAACAGGGGCAGGAGCATCCCCGGGGAAATCTGAGCAGGACGATCTCCCGGGGGGGCAGGAGCATCCCCGGGAAACCGGGATAGGAGCATCCACGGGGAACGGGGACAGGAGGGTCCCCGACGGGTATAGGAGCATCCCCTGGGGGAACCGGGGCAGGAGCATCCCCCGGGGGGTGTAGGAGCATCCTGGGGGTACCGGGGCAGGAGCATCCCTGGGGGAATCAGGTCAGGAGCATCCCCGGGGAATCGGAGCAGGAGCATCCCTGGGGAATGGGGGCAGGAGGGTCCCTGGGGAACAGGGGCAGGAGGGTCCCCCGGGTGCGCTCGGCTCACGGGAGCAGTTTCCCCGGAAGCCCTGGCCCTGGGGCAGGGGTGGGGTGCGTGGGGTGCTCCATGTCCCAGCTCCAGGGGGTCTCCACAATGTCCCTCTCCCCTCAGGGCCCAGTTCCCCAGCAGCTCAGCTCACGGCGGGCAGGAGCAACCGCAGCCCCCAGAGAGGGGATGGGTGCTTGTTCCCCGCTGCACCCAGGGGAAACTGAGGCACAGAGGAGCAGAGGGGATATGCTGAGCTACCCCCAAATCAATGCTGCTCTTGGCCTTGGTGCAGGATGTGCACCCACTGTGGGCAATCTCTAGGTGGGAACAACGTGGGGGGATGTTTTAAGGTGCTGCTGCAGGTCCCTTGCTGCTTTTGGGGTGCTGCCCACTCCCCAGTGCATCCTGTGGCTTCCCCAGGCCACTCGGGGTCCCCAGGAGCCCTGTCCCACCCCCTCCCTGGTCCTGAAGCAGAGCCAAGCACCCTCCAGCAACTCTACAGTGCTGGGGGGGACAGGCTTGGCTTGGTGACACCATCGGGGTGGTCACTGCTGTCCCCTTGGGGTGGGGGCCTGTGGGTGCACTGCTTCCCTTCTGGGAATGTGGCTGGAGCCAGCACTGGGCAGACTGGGACGGCGCGGTCACCGCTGGTTGTGTCTGGTTCAGCACCCATTGCGGTGATGGCAGAGCCACTCGGTTCCCCCGGCGCCATCAGCCGGGCCGTGACAATGACAACACACCCTTTCGGAAGCCATAAACGTACTGGGACCAAGACCCAGGTGGGAGCTGGTCCATACATGGCAGCACCCAACCTGTTGGTCCCACAGATGGAAGGTCAAGCTGAGCTCAGTGGGAACATTCTCCAGCATCTGGGTGATTTGCTGCTACACCGGCAGAGAACAACAGCGTCAGCCAACAGCACCATCCGGCTCCAGGAACCGTCGTTCCCACTGTCACCTGCTGCCACCACCAGCTTGTGACGCTGGTGACAGAGCCTCCGACCTCGGCACAGCCAAAAACCCCAGGGACTCAGGAATACCCCAGGGAGCCAGGAGTTCGGGAGGGACCCAGGAGTTCAGGAGGGGACCCAGGAGTTTGAGGGCAGGCCCAGGAGTTCAGGGAAGGACCCAGGAGATCAGGGTGGGACCCAGGAGTTGGGGAGGGGACCCAGGAGTTCGGGAGGGGACCCAGGAGTCCAGGAGAGACCCAGGAGTTCGGGAGCAACTCATGAGTTCAGGATGGGACCCAGGAGTTTGGGAAGGAACCAGGAGTCCAGGAGGGACCCAGGAGTTCGAGAGGGGAACCAGGTGTCTGGGAGGGACCCAGGAGTTTGGGAAGGACCCAGGAGTCTGGGAGGGACCCAGGAGTCCAGGAGGGACCCAGGAGTTCAGGAAGGACCCAGGCATTCAGGAGGGACCCAGGCATTCAGGAGGGACCCAGGAGTTTGGGAAGGACCCAGGAGTCCAGGAGGGACCCAGGAGTTCAGGAAGGACCCAGGCATTCAGGAGGGAACCAGGTGTCTGGGACGGACCCAGGAGTTCGGGGGTTGTGAGAGTCGATCTGAAGATGGAGCAGTATTTGCCTGACCATCGCCATCAAGAACTGAGAGAACCGAGGCCCTGACAGAAAGAACACATGGACAGTGACTTGGAGAGCGGCCCGAGGAGCCACATTGTGCTGCATTGGTTTCTCTGGTACGGGGGGCTGCTGCTCACAATGGCTGTTGGGTGGACTTTGTCTGCTGCTTCAGCCAAACCAGCCCCCACCTCCTGAAAGGGATTGTCATGAGGGTCTCTTTGACCCAGGGACAACAGCTGCCGTCCAGAAGACGTGTTCTCACCTGCAGCCTCAGTCACACCTGTCTCCCATCTGCTCCCCCAAACAACGGCCAACAACAAGGAGCATGCCCAGAAGCTCGCCAAGGGTCCTGAGGTCACCAATGGACCAGAGAAAGACCCCTGAATACTGGACACGTAAGTGTTGGCAGAAGAAAGCATGGATCTTTCAAGCCTGCGCAGTTAAGCCTGGATTACAGAATCACAGAATCGACTGGGCTGGAAAAGACCTCAGAGATCATCAAGTCCAACCCTTGGTCCAACTCTAGTCCATTTATTAGATCATGGCACTAAGTGCCATGTCTAATCTGAGTTTAAAAACCTCCAGGGACGGCGAGTCCAGCACCTCCCTGGGCAGCCATTCCACTGCCTGACCATTACAAAACAAAGGCGGAGACCAGCCTAAAACAATGGGAGCGAAGTGGAGTGAAGAAGCATAAAAGGTGACTCCAGAATGGACACTGTCAAGATCTTCCCACCAGAGGATCCCAACCCACGACAGAGGAGCGGCCGGACTCCATGGGACCGGAGACCAGAGGGACGCCTTTGGAACTCAACTGGTGACAAACGCAACCTCATTTCTCATCTTTACTTTTACTTTTCCCCATTTCTTTTCCTTTTCCTTTTTCTTACTCTCTCTATCGCGTGCCACTTTATGGGCAAATTAATAAAGCAACACTGCTTGATTGGATTATAACCCCTTGGCATTTTGGTCACCTTAATTCTGCGCTTCGAGATCGAGGTAAAAGAACCATCACGAGTCATCACTGAATGGACTGTGATACCAGGCAGAGATGGGGCAGAGGAGCAAAGTGAGCTCAGGAACCAAGAAGGGACCAAGCCAGGAAATCACTGCTTGGAAACCCAAAATGGTGCTTGCTGAGGGAGAAGATGCAAAGCTGGTTGGGGATTGAGTCCAAACACAAGTCACCTGGAGCTGATTCAGAGCTTGTTATCTCACCAAAAATCTGAGAGACAGAGAATTATTTAAAAAGCCCTTTGATTGCTAAGCGGCCTTCGAAGAATTCAGAAAACAGAGTGCAAAAGCCTGAAGCGAGTGCTCCATCTAGGGCTTCTGATTCGATGTTTCCACGCAAAAAATAAAAGCCATGAGGCAAAGAGTCATCACAGAGTCCCAGAGTGTCAGGGGTTGGAGGGCCCTGGAAAGCTCATCCAGTGCAATCCCCCCATGGAGCAGGAACACCCAGATGAGGTTACACAGGAAGGTGTCCAGGCGGGTTGGAATGTCTGCACAGAAGGAGACTCCACAAACCCCTGGGCAGCCTGGGCCAGGCTCTGACACCCTCACCCCAACAAGTTGCTTCTCCTCTTTCAGTGGAACCTCCTGTGTTCCAGTTTGCACCCATTGCCCCTTGTCCTGTCCCTGGTTGTCACCAGCAGAGCCTGGCTCCATCCTCCTGACACTGCCCCTTTCCATATTGATCCCCAGGAATGAGTCCCCCCTCAGTGTCCTCTTGTCCAGCTCCAGAGCCCCAGCTCCCTCAGCCTTTCCTCACACGGGAGATGCTCCACTCCCTTCAGCATCTTTGTTGCCCATGCAATTTCTGCTGCAGGTATTTCATAACCACAAAAGCCTTCCTGAAACCAGAACAAAGAGTCTGATTGGCTTTGGAAACACAATCCGGTAGCAGATATGGTAGCCAAATGCCAAACGCCATCAGGTTTGTAACTGTGCAGAACAACCGGCTCCTCGCACGGTTGCTCTGTCGTCTCAGCAGCCGTGTCCCACGCGTCCATGGACCTTCACCCCATCGCAGTGACCACCAGCGCGGCTGTTGATCCATCTCCCCTCATTCTGGGTTGATCACAGCAGGTTTTGATGTGTCGCTGCCCATGAGATCCCGGAACCGGCTCCTCACCCGCTGCTTTGCTATTCCAAACATCTCCATCTGCACCTCAGTGTGTTCCAGGTGGGTTTGTAGCTGCTCTTATGGAATCCAGAATCATTGAGGTTGGAAAAGAGCTTTAGGATCATGGAGTCCAACCATAACCCAGCCCTGGTATTAAACCATGTCCTGAGAACCTCATGTCCATCTGTCCAGCCCTCCAGGACACTCTCCTGCTCAGGCCAACTGGCCCAGCCGCCCATTTCTACAATTAACTTATCAAGTAATTAAGGCGCCTTCCTAAAGCGAACACGGGTGACTTCTCCGTTCTGGGGTTTAAACTTGTTCATTTTCTGATTGTGCCACCTACTGATGGGAAAGCGGTAACGAGTTCACGAGCTTATTACTGGAGGATGTTACCGGAGACATGAAGGATGTTCTTCAAAGATGGACCCAGATGTCTCAAAGGGACCCAGGAGTCCGGGAAGGACCCAGGAGTGCCCCGGGGACCCAGGCATTCGGAAGGACCCAGGAGTTTTTAGGTGTGATCCTGGAGTTCGGGGAGGGACCCAGGCATCCGGGTATGACCCAGGCGTTTGGGAAGGACCCAGGAGTTCGGGACGGGAACCTGGAGTTCAGGAAGGACCCAGGAGTGCCCCATGGACCCAGGAATTCAGAAGGATCCAGGAGTTTTCAGGTGTGATCCAGGCGTTTGGGGAGGGACCCAGGAGTTCAGGAGGGACCCAGGCATTCGGGAAGGACCTAGGGCTTCGGGAAGGACCCAGGAGTTTAGGAGGGGAACCTGAAAATGGGGAGGGGAACCAGGAGTGCCCCAGGGACCCATGAGTTTGGGAAGGACCCAGGAGTTTGGGGAGGCACCTAGCCCCGGGTCTTGCAGGGACACCCACCCCACCCCTGTCCCCAGGCCCCTCCATGGCACACGCTGGGCTGGCAGCACACGCTACAGGAGCTCTGCTCAAGGAAAGCTCTTTATTGGGATGTTGTCTTGCACAGGGGGCGCGTGGGGCTGTTGGGGGACAGGGACCTGGCTCCCCAAGCTGCTGGTTTCCAGCCCCCACAGAACCCAGTTGGCACGGGGGTGGGAGCCACTCTGCTGTGGGGCTGGCCCACACCAGTTGCTGTGGACCATGAGCTTTGGGGTGTCGCAAGACCCAGGGGGCATGGCTTCATCCTCCATCCCCCGCATTGCCCCCGTCAGTAAAACACCTTTTCCAGGTAGGAGTTGAGGAACATCCCGGTGGGGTCCAGCTTCTCCCGGACGGAGCAGAATTTGGGGAAGGCCGGATACATCTTCTCAAAGTCCTTCCTGGTGCAGCTGTGCGCCTGCAGGAGACAGTGTCCAGGGGAACGTGGCGCTGGCCCCGGGCCCAGCACCACTGTGGTCAGCCCCTGCAGATGTGGTGGCACCTCCATCCCCTCTAGACGTGCCCAGGGCGGGCAGCAAACAGGGGAGCAGGGAAAAATTTAATGAAATAGAACAAGGGCAAGTGTAGAGTCTTGAATCTGGGCAGGAACAACCCCAGGTTCCAGTGTAAGTTGGGGAATGAGCTGTTGGAGAGCAGCGTAGGGGAAAGGGACCTGGGGGTCCTGGGGACAGCAGGGTGACCATGAGCCAGCACTGGGCCCTTGTGGCCAGGAAGCCAATGGTACCTGGGGTGGGTTAGAAGGGGGTGGTCAGTAGGTCAGAGAGGTTCTCCTGCCCCTCTGCTCTGCCCTGGGGAGACCACACCTGGAATCTTGTGTCCAGCTGTGGCCCCTCGGTTCCAGCAGGACAGGGAACTGCTGCAGAGAGTCCAGCGCAGCCACCAAGATGCTGCAGGGAGTGGAGCATCTCCCGTGTGAGGAAAGGCTGAGGGAGCTGGGGCTCTGGAGCTGGACAAGAGGACACTGAGGGGGGACTCGTTCCTGGGGATCAAAATGGAAAGGGGCAGTGTCAGGAGGATGGAGCCAGGCTCTGCTGGTGACAACCAGTGACAGGACAAGGGGCAATGGGTGCAAACCTCCTGCAAACAGGAGGTTCCACTTAAATTTGAGAAGCAACTTGTTGGGGTGAGGGTGTCAGAGCCTGGCCCAGGCTGCCCAGGGGGTTGTGGAGTCTCCTTCTGTGCAGACATTCCAACCCGCCTGGACACCTTCCTGTGTAACCTCATCTGGGTGTTCCTGCTCCATGGGGGGATTGCACTGGGTGAGCTTTCCAGGTCCCTTCCAACCCCTGACATTCTGGGATTCTGGGATTCTGTGAGCAGCATCTCCCTGAGGAACCCACCTCCCTCTCGACCAGCCTGATGTGGGGCTCTGCTCTGACCCCCCCGCCACCGCACACCCACTCCAACGCGACGGGAAGGGGAAGGGACCCCGTTTCACAGACCGTCTCCCCCAGAGGAATGGGGCCGTCGCTACCTTTGCCCAGTGAGGTCTCCCACCGTGCTTCTTCATGATGCCCTCGTAGGTCAGCCAGTAGTTGAGGCGGGGGACGTTCTTCCCATAGGGCCTGGGGTGGGGGACAGGCAGGGGGGACATCAGCAGGGGCTATGGGGGTATTCACACACCCAGGAAACCCCCTGAGATCAGGACACCCCCAGGGACCAGACACAGGCTGTGTGAGCAGCGCCGGGTGATGGAGACCCTCTGGGAATCAGTATCCCAGCAGCACTGGGCCAGTGGACCCCAACCTAGGGCGACATCCTCAAGAAGGACGGGTGGGTGGCTCTGGGTGCTCCAAGAACACCCAGCCCTTCTGGCTCGAATGTGCGAGAGGGGTGGGCAGGGAAGGTCGAGAGAGGTTCTCCTGCCCCTCTGCTCTGCCCTGGGGAGACCACATCTGGAATCTTGTGTCCAGTTGTGGCCCCTCAGTTCCAGCAGGACAGGGAACTGCTGCAGAGAGTCCAGCGCAGCCACCAAGATGCTGCAGGGAGTGGAGCATCTCCCGTGTGAGGAAAGGCTGAGGGAGCTGGGGCTCTGGAGCTGGACAAGAGGACACTGAGGGGGGACTCATTGCTGGGGATCAAGATGGAAAGGGGCAGTGTCAGGAGGATGGAGCCAGGCTCTGCTGGTGACAACCAGGGACAGGACAAGGGGCAATGTGTGCAAACTGCAACACAGGAGGTTCCACTGTAATCTGAGAAGCAACTTGTTGGGGTTGAGGGTGTCAGAGCCTGGCCCAGGCTGCCCAGGGGGTTGTGGAGTCTCCTTCTGTGCAGACATTCCAACCCGCCTGGACACCTTCCTGTGTAACCTCATCTGGGTGTTCCTGCTCCATGGGGGGATTGCACTGGATGAGCTTTCCAGGGCCCTTCAACCCCTGGCACTCTGGGATTCTGTGAAAGGTGCCGGAGCTCATTCCATGTCTGCAGCCCAGCCAAGAGCTGGTGCTGGTGTGTTTGAGCCGCGTTGGCCTCCGGGTCTCAGCACAGCTCCCGGAGCTGCAGGAAGGGAGGAAGAAGAGGGGCAGAGGCGGAATGGGGCTGCGCTCACCGGTACATGATGATGTTCATGTAGCAGCTGTCCCGTTGGAAGCAGGGGCTCAGCCAGATGTCGTCCCCCCGAGCGAAGCGCACCTCCACAGGGTAGTGAGCCACCATCTTGGGGTTGTTCTCCAAGGCGCCCTTCAGCTCCAGCAAGGCTTCCTTTGTCTTCTCGCTGCCCATGAGATGGCCCCAGCCCCAGTTAACGCCCACAACCAGCTGCATTCAGGCTCAAACCCCCAGCCCCACAGCTCCATCCCCAGCCCCATGCTAATTCATGGAATAGCTTGGTGTGTCCCAGCATCCCTGACATTGCCTTGGGCTCACAAAGCACCAAAACACAGTGTGGTTTCTATTTTGGGATGTGATCAATAGGATTAATATCTCAGGGTGGGTGTCAGAGGATGGACCAGACTCTGCTCAGTGGTGCCCAACGCCAGGGTGAGGGGCAACGGGCACAGACTGAAACACAGGAGGCTCCATGTGAACATGAGCAGAAACTTGTTTGCTGGGAGGTGCCAGAGCCTGGCCCAGGCTGCCCAGAGCGGGTGTGGAGTCTCCTGCTCTGAGACATTCAAACCTGCCTGGACCCACCTGTGTGATCTGCTCTGGTGACCCTGCGTGATCTGCTCTGGTGACCCTGCGTGAGCAGCTGGGGTGGACTGGGGGGTCTACAGAGGTCCCTTCAACCCAACAAGTCTGTGGTACCATGCGACAAGGATGCAGAAGCATCCCCATGCAGGTACAATGGTGTCTCCTATGCAGGTCTCTTTCTCCATGGCTTTGCACTGGGGCAGGACACAGGCAGGGGACGGGATGTGCTTTGGGTGGGGAGCCTGGCTGGGGATGGACAGGGAGGGTCTGCAGAGCCATTTACATGGGGATGGCCCAGTCTTGAACATGCTGCTTGAAACGACACTCGTAGTTGAAGATCTTGTAGCTGATGGCAATGTTCTCCACCCGGGAGCTGAAGAGCAGCCAGAAGAAGAAGCGGTTGATCCAGCACACCAAGCTGGGCACAAAGGTGCTGCAGGGGGAGAGCAGGAGGTGAGAACTGACCCCAGGTGTTTGCCAACAGTGTGAGATGTGATGGAACAAGCCTGGAGAAGAGAAGCTCTGGGGAGACATTATTGTGGTTTTTCTGGACTTAAAAGGGGCCGAGAAGAAAGATGGGGACAGACTTTTGAGCAGGGTCTGTTGCGATAGGACAAGGGGTGATGGTTTTAAACTAAAGGAGGAAGATTCAGGATGGATAGAATGAAATTGTTTGTGCTGAGGGTGGTGAGAGCCTGTCCCAGGTTGGCCAGAGAGGTGGTGGCTGAACCATCCCTGGAGACATCCCAGGCCAGGCTGGACGGGCTCTGAGCAGCCTGAGCTGGTGCAGATGTCCCTGCTCATGGCAGGGGGACTGGGGGAGATTTAATGGTCCCTTCCAATCCAAACTGCTGTATTATTCTAAAGAGCCGCTCTGCCGCTGCAGCCCCAGGCTGCTCCAGCACGGCTCCGTCTCTGCGCACACGAGAGGGCAGTGCAGCCCCAGACACACACCCCAGCCCAAATCCGCTCCTCTGCACAGGAGCTCACTCGGAGCAGAAAAAGCGTCCCCCTTTTCCCCAGGGTGCGTGTCACAGTTCCTCCCTTGCCATCCTCACTAGGACATGCCGTGAAACAGCACAGGTTTCAGGGCAGAGATGCAGAAAACAGAGATGGATGAGTCCAGCCCTCGTCCCCCATCGCTGCCCAGCTCCTGCTCCTACCTGATCCAGAGCAGAAACTCCAGCAGATAGTATCCAACAGCATAATCCCACAGCCAGCTGGCGGAGGAAGAGGGGGGCTGCAAAGCCAAGCAGAGGAAGATGATGGTGGTTAGGGAGCAGCAGGGTTTGCAGCTTTCTTGCCAGCGGGTGCGGAGATGGGAGCACATGCCTGGACCGGGAGCAAAGTGGGAGCAGGGGTGTGGATAAGGGCACCCCAGGAGTCCCCAGACTTCTGTGATGAAAAAGGGCTACGTCCCATCCCAGGAAGAGACCAGGCTTTGCCATGAGGATGCTGAGAGCTCGGACACCCCCAGCTGCATTCGCGTCCCCAAAAAATGCGCTTTCCCTGATCAGACACCCCAGCGGCGCTTGCACTGCAAGCCCAGCCTAAGCCATTGGGCCTGGGAGGGCGCCCAGCTTTGCGCACAGCCCTTCTTGCATGGAGCCCGCGGGACCTGCCTTCTTGGTGGGGTCCTGGTAGATGACGCTGACGTTCTCGCTGTGAGGGAACCACAGGAATCGGAAATACTGGGATCTTTTCAGGTGGTCCCCAAGGTGATCAAGGACCTGCAACAACAAGAGGAACAAGGTTGGTGATTTTGCCCGTCCCAGGAGCAGGGGGTGGAGGCACCTCAGGGACTCTGGGGGTGCCAGGGCAGGTCCGAAGAGGCTGTCTGCAGTGATCCAGCAAGCACTGGATTGGAAAGGAGTCAACACAGACCAGCCATGCATGAAGGGGCTAACAGAGACCACGGGCACCACTGGTCCAGAGAGGTTCTCCCGCCCCTCTGCTCTGCCCTGGGGAGACCACACCTGGAATCTTGTGTCCAGTTGTGGCCCCTCAGTTCCAGCAGGACAGGGAACTGCTGCAGAGAGTCCAGCGCAGCCACCAAGATGCTGAAGGGAGTGGAGCATCTCCCGTGTGAGGAAAGGCTGAGGGAGCTGGGGCTCTGGAGCTGGACAAGAGGACACTGAGGGGGGACTCATTGCTGGGGATCAAGATGGAAAGGGGCAGTGTCAGGAGGATGGAGCCAGGCTCTGCTGGTGACAACCAGTGACAGGACAAGGGGCAATGGGTGCAAACTGGAACACAGGAGGTTCCACTGAAAGAGGAGAAGCAACTTGTTGGGGTGAGGGTGTCAGAGCCTGGCCCAGGCTGCCCAGGGGGTTGTGGAGTCTCCTTCTGTGCAGACATTCCAACCCGCCTGGACACCTTCCTGTGTAACCTCATCTGGGTGTTCCTGCTCCATGGGGGGATTGCACTGGATGAGCTTTCCAGGGCCCTTCAACCCTGACACTCTGGGATTCTGTGATTCTGTGTCAGTGCTGTGAATGTGTCTGGAGGAAGCAGCCTCTGCTCGCCAGCCCGTTTGAGGAGCTGTGGGCACCACATCATTGTAGACATCTCCCACACCTTTGTTGACATCTACAGCTTTGCAGGCATCTCCCACAGCTTTGCAGACATCTCCCACAGCTTTGCAGGCATCTCCCACAGCTTTGCAGGCATCTCCCACAGCTTTGCAGGCTTCAAACCCCAGCAGCTTTTCTTCCAGGATCTTCCCTGACCCAGGAGAAGGTGCAATGACCCATGGATACAGCCCCAGGAAGGTCGTGGCAACCTCAGCTGTGCCGCTGTTCCTTTCCCGCTGGCTCCTGTGAGTTATTTGTCTTAATGAGCTACTAATGACCAGGCTGGGCTGCTTTAGCACCGAGGATCTTGCTGTGACCCTGCCATAAGCTGAGGGTCTTTTGTACTGCCATGGTCCCATTAAATCATGGAGGATGGGAAGATAAGAAGTATATTCCTGTAACTGGTGAGAATTAATGATAATGTTGCCTTCATCTTCACACCTCCCAAAAGGCCACAGGATCTCTCTGAGATGGCTCCAAAACAGCCTATTTTCTGCCCAGGGAAGCTCTTGTGTCAGAAATGGTTAATGATTGCACAAGTAGAAGCAGAGCAAAAGCTACGACCCCGCGTCTTCAGCCGTTTGGTTTCAGAACAAACGCATTGAGCAGCTAAAACAAGCGGGGAAAAGGCGGACGCAGCTTTCCCAAGGTGATCCTGCCCACGTCTGTTTGTCTTCCAGCCGCAGCGTTTGAGCACAGAAGCAAATTGCCAGCGGGGCGACCTTTTCAATGTGCGCTTTTGATCCCCGTGATAGAGGAAGGATGTGGCTCTGGAGACAATAAGCCCCGCGACTTTGTAGGATAATTAGAAGGCAGCGAGCGAGGCGGCTCCGGGAGTCCTTGGGGACATTGTCTGCTGGCTGAGCGCCCAAGCAGGAGCCAGAGCACCTCGGTGCTCTAACGCGGCCAACGCGCTCCATGAGAGCATGCAGAGACCTGGGGGGTTTTGCTCGTCTTTGCTTCCCTCCCAGGAGTCCAGGATAAATCATTTTGCTTCATGAAAGCCGGGTCAAAAGAAGCCGCTTGCTTTCTTTTGTTGTTTGCAAACACACTCAAGAACTTGCCGAGCTGAGGGTTGGGCACCCCGCCTGCCGCAATGCAGCTTTGGATGCTCCAGATGTTCCTCGGGGAAAGGACAAGGATGGGACAAGGGGCAGGTGTGGAGGATGGAGCACAAGAAGTCACTTGCACGCATCCATCGGAGCAACAAAGGGGAGCCAGGGAGTGTGGGGAGGGAGCATTTTGGGTGAGGAAATGGTTATTTAGCCTCCTTTTTTGCCCGTGTGCTGCCCATGCCAGGATTCCACTACATCAGGGGACGATGTCTGAGCACCAGTTCAAGAGTCGCTTCCATGCACTGAGGCCAAACCAAATAATTCTGGCCAGGAGGGATGAGATGAAGCCCAGCACTGGTGAGGGTGTTTGGGTGGTTTTGGAGGAGCTGTGGTTGAGGGATTCACCACAGGTGCCCAAGACACCCCAAAGGGACAGCATTCGGGTTAGGCTTAGGAAACGGTAGGCTCAGACCAAAAGAAGCTCTTCTTCACCCACCAAATCACTAAGCTGTGCAAGTCTGCAGACGGCTCAAAGTTTCCATGGGTTCAAAGGCAGGTCAGAGACCTTCGTGCATGAGAAAATCATTGTCTTATTACATATTGATTGATGCATTGGTGGGGACAGACTTTTGACCAGAGGCTGTTGCGATAGGTCAAGGGGTGATGGTTTTAGACTAAAAGAGGGAGATTCAGGCCGGATATAATGGAATAGTTTGTGCTGAGGGTGGTGAGAGCCTGGCCCAGGTTGCCCAGAGAGGTGGTAGATGAAAATCTGCAAATCCGAAGCTAAGAGGTTGTATAAACTCAGATAAATTTCAGTTTCTATTGCAACATACTTTTTGTGCTCATGCTTCTTCTTCTTATGCAGTTGATGAATGACTGTAGTTTGTCTAAATAACCTGCTGTCTGATTTTAGCCTGATTAATTAATTGATACTGTCTTTATGGACAGTAACTTTGGGGAAGATTTCTTTCTAATGTGGAGGTTTGAGTCTCTCTGCACCTCTGCTGCAAACGGTTGGGCTTGGTTTTCTTGTAGAACCTTTAGTCTGATTAAACCTGATAAACTCTTGCGACTCTTGGAGAATTACGCCGCCGTGGGTGTCTCAGTTCTCCCGCGTTCACCCAGGATGTGCTGCACCGAGTGTTCGGCTTGTTCTGTGAAACAGCTGATGCTGGTTTATATTTGCTCTGCAAGCTCTTCCATTATTTCCTCTCCCTCCGCCACTCCCTTTGCGCCTCCATTCACAATGACCTGCTGGGTGACCCGTGACCGCAGCTTTTCTTCATTTTACACTGAAGATTCTCTTGGTTTTTACAGAATAACCCCAATACAGGCTCGGAGGAGTCCTACAGGCTACAATCTGCCTCTTGAAAGGCTGGGATTAAATCCTGCTCATGGCAGGGGTGGCAGTGGGGGAGGTTTAATGGTCTCTTCAACCCAAACTATTGTATTCAGAGGAAGAAGCATCATATCTGAGCCTGACCCATCCCCATCCTCATCCTCGTCCTCATCCTCATACTTGTCCTCGTCCTCATCCTCATTCTTGTCCTCACCCCAACCCATCCTCGTCCTCATCCTCATCCCCATCCTCATCCTCATCCCCATCCTCATCCTCATCTTTGTCCTCACCCCATGCCCGTCCTCGTCCCCATCCCCATCCCCATCCTCGTCCTCATCCTCATACTTGTCCTCGTCCTCATCCTCATTCTTGTCCTCACCCCATACCCATCCTCGTCCTCATCCTCATCCTTGTCCCCATCCTCATCCTTGTCCCCATTCTCATCCTTGTCCCCATCCTCATCCTCATCCCCATCCCCATCCTTATCCTCATCCCCATCCTTGTCCTCATCCTCATACTTGTCCTTGTCCTCATCCTCATTCTTGTCCTCATCCTCATCCCCATCCTCATCCTCATCCCCATCCCAATCTTCATCCTCGCCCTCGTCCTCATCCTCATTCTTGTCCTCACCCCATACCCATCCTCATCCTCGTCCCCATCCTCATCCTCATACCCATCCTCATCCTCATACCCATACCCATCCCCATTCCCATCCCAATCCTCATCCTCATCGTCCTCATCCTCATTCTTGTCCTCACCCCATACCCATCCTCATCCTCATCCTCATTTTTGTCCTCACCCCATCCCCGTCCTTGTCCCCATCCCCATCCTCATCCCCATCCTTGTCCTCATCCTCATACTTGTCCTCGTCCTCATCCTCATTCTTGTCCTCACCCCATACCCATCCTCATCCTCATCCCCATCCTCATCCTCATCCCCATCCCCATCCTCCTCCCAGCAGCTCTGGGGTCGGGGACATTGGCTCCATCGCTGCCACCACCCGGGATGCTCTGTGGCTGTCTCTGGTGACCTGAGCTGTGCAACAAACCCTCTCGGTCCCATTTCTTGTTCCCAGCCTCCGCCAGCAGCCAGAGCAGCCGACTTCATCCCACTGATAAAGACAATCACGAGGCCAGAAAAGAAAGCCTGTGGATCTTACATAACCACAAATCCAAGCCCGGCTCCGCTGACACATATATTATTTGCAACGTCTTAGATAACTCAGGCTTAAATATTTCAAGCAACCTGCTCCCTTGCCATTATTCTCTTCCGCTCGGCTGGGCCGCTCGACATGAAAGTCGGAGATCTGGAAGCAGGCGAGGAGCAGCGAGGGCTGAGATATTGATAATGGCATTAATATTTATAGAGCGCATTTCACCCTGCTAACAGCCCCGAGGGACGCGGGGAGACGGGCTGAGCTTTGCCGGAGGTAAAGCCTGGGCAGATAATGCTGAGTAGAGTAAAGCTCAGCCTAAGCTACCTGCCCTGCTCAGGAAAGCGGGGTTATGTTGAACATGAGCTTAAGTTTCCTAGCTAAAAGGCAGATTAAGAAGTGTAAAACAACACTGCGGGAAGGTGCTGGAGGACGCAGGGAAGGTCCAAGCAGCCTGGTGGGGGGTGAGGACTGAGCTGTAAGGAGTTGGCAGGTTCTCACCGTATTTTAAAATATTTAAATGCATTTAAAGCAGGGAAATCCCTGCTGCAGGGCAGCGGGCAAGTCTCAGCTCAGTAAACAAACCGGCATTTCACAAAAGATGCTCCCGAGCCATTAAACACAAACTCATCACCTCTGAAACTGGAAGCACCGGTAGCGACCTCACTGCAGGATGGAGAAATAGCTCAGGCTTCCCTTATTCCCTTCGCGCCGCCCGGGAAAAATCAGGCGCTGAGATGCTCTAGCTCTTGGCAGCTCTGGTGCAGCTGGTAGGGGTGACAGCAGGGAGGACACGCCGAGGGACACGGGTGACACACATGGACCTCTCTGTCCACCTCGGTCAGCTTTGCATCGGGCATTATGGAAAAGATACCGCACAAGTGCGTTAAATTCACGTTGGTGGTGGCGTTCGAGTCACCCCAACGGGGCGCTGAATAATTCAGTCCTTAAAAAATTAAGGGCGGTGTTTCTCAGAGCTTTCCTAGCGCTGCAGCTCTGATCAATCCTGCAACAGATTTTGCCGCTTTTGTCTATTTATTTTTCATGAGCCGAACTTAACGAAGGCTCGCACAGTCATTAGCCAGGGCTGGAACTGGACCTGTGAGACTCAATGAGACAGCGGGTGAGGATGCGGCTGAGGATGCACCAGCGAGGACGTCAGAGCACACCAGGACAAAGATGATAAGTGGTCGAAGCAGATGTTCTTTTCCACTGTCACCAATTCCTCTTCTTGATGGACTTTCTGCCTCAGTTTCCCCATCCAGAAATCTGACTCAGTGTGTCCACATAACATTTAAAAGGCCACCAGGTCTTCCAGCTTGCAGGTGGCATCTCTATGGGCTTCAGCCTCCGCGACGATCTGGTGCCAGATGGGATGAGCTGGATGGTCGCTCAGCTCAAGGCAGAGGTGACATCCCCATACGGCGGCCATGCCATGGAGGGGCTGAGCATCCGATGGAACAGCTCATTCCATCTGCCTTCCCACCACCGTGAGCGTGGGAGGGCTCCAAGGAATTGCACGCAGTGGTTGGAAGAAGTTTATATGGTGGCAGAGACGGGGAGATTTGGTTTTGATGTGTTCCCAGGAGAAAATAATCCCCGCGAATCGCTCTGTAGAAATGCCCATGGGGCCTTCGAAAGGCATCCTGAGGGAACCGGATCACACCCACCGCTGGCCACAGGCACGTGGAGAATGAAGCTCATAAAGCCCAGGAGATGCACAGCTCCAAAATAGCGCATTTCATGCCTCTTTTGAGGGAAATAGTCTGTTTCATGCTGGTTCGTGCCAGGGATGGAAAACTCATCTGTAGGTAACTACTGACCAGTATGGAGCATCCATGTACCAGCACCCCAGGCCACCGTCTCCAGCGCCTCAGCCCTGTCCTGAACTTCTCATGCTCCCATGGCCAATCTAGTGCCCTGTCATGGGCTACAGCAAGACATGGTCTTCAGGGGGGACACGGCCACAAAGAGGGGACAGCAAAGAAAGGATGGATGGTGGGACAGCAGAAGAACTTGCTGGGGAGGAGATAATCATATGAAGTGTTCAGAGCTATGTAAGATTCCCATCTATGAGACAGCAGGTCAGAAACCTAACTCCCTTGAGCACGTCCCAGATGAGCCCATCACCAGCACCGTGCACCTTGGCCGGGGTGACGGGTGGCAGTTGGTTTAAAGAGAGTTTCCAATCACAGCTCTGGGGTTGGATCCCAATAAGGGGTTTGTTCAGTCTGGCCCTTTAAATGTCTCACCCATCACACTCCTCCTCATCCTCAGCACGGTCTGTCCCAAGTTCAGCTCAAAAAAAGAGTTCAACCCAACTTCACATTGGGAGATCATAGAACCACAGGCTGGTTTGGGTGGAAGGGACCATTAAAGCTCCCCCAGTTCCCCCTGCCATGGGCAGGGACATCTGCACCAGCTCAGGCTGCTCAGAGCCCCGTCCAGCCTGGCCTGGGATGTCTCCAGGGATGGTTCAGCCACCACCTCTCTGGCCAACCTGGGCCAGGCTCTCACCACCCTCAGCACAAACTATTTCATTATATCCAGCCTGAATCTCTCCTCTTTTAGTTTAAAACCATCACCCCTTGCCCTATCGCAACAGGCCCTGCTCAGAAGTCTGTCCCCATCTTTCTTATGGGCCCCTTTCAAGTCCAGAAAGGCCACAATAAGGTCTCCCTGGAGCTTCTCCTCTCCAGGCTAATGATGGAGGTGCGGAGCCCCATCCCAAAAAACACCCAGACCTCATGCACAAGAAAGGCCCAACTTATTTTCAGAAGCACAAGAAGTTCATGGGCTATTTTAAGTGGCTTGCCTGTCACTGGATTTAACACCGAGCTTCCCGCTTACCGAGCAGCAGGACAGGACACGATGGGAGGTGGCACATCCTGGGTGCCCGTGGGACGCTGCCGCTCTCCCCGAGGACACGCTGCTGCCCGCGGGGATGCTGGCTCAGCGCACACGCTCTTCTCCCTCTCCTCGCTCGGTCCAGGCAGCACATCAGCCCGAGATTTCCAGCAAGGGCAATTTTCTCCAGCTGGAACGCTAAATCCGCGTTAAGCTTAGTCATGCGTGGCTGTGGTCACCAGATCTGCCAACACCGGGTTAAACAGAGCAGAGGCGCAGGCTGGTCCACCCCCCGGTGGGGTTGTCCGTGGGCAAAGCAGCTCGAGCGCTGAGGGCGGCAGTGCTGATGCCCCGCGGGCTCCTTCAGCATCGCTAATCCGATTGCACCAGAGCCTCCGTGCTCAGCCCCATGCAGCCTGGAGCCCCCGGGGGGATGGAGCCGATGGCTCCGGGCAAACCCCCATCCTGGCTCTGGTGGCACCGCTGGCATCGCAGCCCTGAGCAGCTCCCACCGCTGCGCATCCCATCCCATCCCTTCCCATCCCATCCCACCATGGGGTGGGGAACAGCTGCAAACCCCCAGCGCTGGACACAAGGGATAGCGATGGCTGGAGAAAAACGGTCCCATCGCTGTCACCTCTGAGCTGAGTCAGGCAAGAGACAATTGATGCTGAGAAGTGAGGATGATGCTGCAGGGTGTGGGGACAATGACAAAGGTCTCGTTGTCCAGACTTTTCCCTAAAGGTGGCACTGGCTGTTCCCCAAGAGAGCAACCACCTTGCCAGCCCCAAATCTGAATGGGAGGTGAAGTCCAGAAGAGCAGGAGAAGCTCTTCAGGCTGAACATGCCAAAGAAACTTTTCACACTGAGGATGTGGTGAGAGCCTGGCCCAGGTTGGCCAGAGAGGTGGTGGATGAACCATCCCTGGAGACATCCCAGGCCAGGCTGGACGGGGCTCTGAGCAGCCTGAGCTGGTGCAGATGTCCCTGCTCATGGCAGGGGTGCCACTGAGGGGGGCTTTAATGGTCCCTTCCACCCAAACCATCCTGTGATTCTATAAGTTGCCTGTTTGCTGACATTTTACTTCATTCTGCTGCGCAAGAAAAGCTTCTAACAATGCTGCAAAACAACTGTTCTCTGATTCTAAGTATTTTCACCATCTTCTCCCCTGCCTCGGTCCCACCAGTGACACGCAGCTCCCACCAGCCACCTCCAGCCCAGCCGGGAGGTCCCTCCGGAGCAGGAGCCACCTGCTCCCCTGGATCTCAGGTCTGCAACATTCCCCGTGCCAACTTATGGGTTCCTCTCCTCCCACCCCGCTACCTGCACCTCTCTGCTCCCAGAAGATGTGGTTCCAACCCACAGGAAGTTAAAGTGGCATTTGCTAAGAAACGTGCCTTTTCCTTCCTCTCCTTTCTCACCCTGGAGAAGTTTCCAGCTTAAGGAACATCACAGGGTGAGAGAAAACAGCCTCAAGTTGCGCCAGGGGAGGTTGAGGTTGGATGTGGGGAACAATTTCTTCCCCAAAGGGCTGTGGGGCATTGGAACAGGCTGCCCAGGGCAGTGCTGGAGTCACCATCCCTGGAGGGCTGGACAGATGGACATGAGGTTCTCAGGACATGGGGCAGTGCTGGGTTATGGTTGGACTCGATAATCTTGAGGGTCTTTTCCAACCAAAATGATCCTATGATTCTATGAAAATGTACAAGGAGTACAACCTACACACGCCTGTGGGATTTTCTACCAGAGCACGGCCACTTCCCATCTCCCTCCCAACCACGTCGCCTTGTCGAGAACTTTGCTTATCGCGCGGATGCTTGGGAAGCATCACCCATGCCGTACCTCGGTGAGCGTGGAGGGGAAGGCCACCTCGTGCAGGTGGAACTGGGGCACGCACTGGAAGGTGACGGTGAGCACGACGCCCAGGCAGCCGAGGTGCAGGCGGGCAGCCTGGAAGATGTCGGCGTTGACGGACTCGGAGCACTCCAGCATCTCCCCCGAGGCCGTCAGCAGCGTGAGGGCCACCACCTGCCCAGAGGAGAGGTGTTGGGGTTGGTATGGGCTTGGGGTGTTGGGACATGAGCCAGCCATGATAATGGTTTTAAACTAAAAATTACAGGGTAATGGTTTTAAACTAAAGGAGGGAGATTCAGGATGGATATAATGAAACTGTTTGTGCTGAGGGTGGTGAGAGCCTGGCCCAGGTTGGCCAGAGAGGTGGTGGATGAACCATCCCTGGAGACATCCCAGGCCAGGCTGGATGGGGCTCTGAGCAACCTGAGCTGGTGCAGATGTCCCTGCTCATGGCAGGGGTGGCACTGGGGGAGATTTCATGGTCCCCTTCCATCCAAACCATCCTGTGAGTCAAGGATTCTGTGATTCATGAACTGCTTTCTCTTAACACAGAGCTTATTCATCAGACCACAAGACCATAAAGCACAGGGACAGAGGAGTTCCCAGCTGGGTCACGTTTTGGCTGCAGATGAGGAGGTCCCACTGTGCTTGGCGGACCTGAGGATCCCCAGAGCAGCCCCATCCCTGGAGGACAGACCCGTCCTGCTTGCAGTGCTCCTCCCCCTCACCCCCAGGCTGGGCACACCAGACCAGGTGATGGGACATCTCCCCAAAGCCCTCAAGATGCTGATGATGTCCGTGCACCGACTGCTGTCTCACCTGTGTGGGGAGGATGCCATGCTTGATGCCAGTGTTGTGCGTCCCCGTCCCGATCACACCAGCTGCTGCCACCTCAGAAACAGCTCCTAAACTGGGGGTAGGTGAACGGACCAAGTGAGGACCACAGCGTGTGGGACACAGCCCACCCTGCCAGGCATCACACTGTGCGCAGACCCTGCATGGAAACTCCCAGGACATGATGCCCTGACCCAACGAGCAGGGTTTTCCACCCTTCCCCAAACCCTGCAGCAATGGGTGGGTTCGTTGGCCAATGCGCTTGTCTCCATAGCACGTATCTATCAAGATGCTGCTCTGGTCTATGCGGAGGAAGGCGCAGCTGGTGACAATAGGTCACCATGGTCAGCTCAGCCGTGTCCCATCTCACAAGTCCCCATCTCTCCCCATGGGCATGCGGTGGCTTGTTGGGGTGCAGACATCCCAATCATTTGCATTCAGAGCAAGGGGTGAGGAAACTGGGTTTAGCCCAGAATCACCGTTGTGGAGCAAAGCTGGAAGCAGCACCCACAAGCATAAGGGCTGCAGACCATCCGTCCCTCCCACCACGGTCAAGCTGGGTACGTGGGGACGGTAGAAGGTAAAAAAAACCACTCTGTTGTTCCTGCCATTTCCCCAAATACTCCTCCAGCTTCCAACAGCTGGGGAGCAGGGACCTCCTGAACCAAATGTGGGGTTTATGACCATTGCAAGCCTTGGTGGGTTCCTCCTCCATAAGCGAGTCCTGCCCAGGTGGGCAGGACTTCTCTGAGCCCTCTGACAAACTCATCGCTTTCATTGACAGAGCAACTCAGATATTGAGTTAGACGGTAATTAAGGAGCAATTTCTTCCCTGAGGTCAGCAAATGAAAGAGATTGAGCGTGAGAAGTGCTGCCCATGGCTATTTCCTCTGCAAAGCGCCATCTGAATCCGTCTCTCTCCAAGTCCCTGGCAAGACACCCCCTGCCAGGGAGAACCACGTGTTGGAGCATCTCATCTTCTGCCCCAGGTTGCCCTGGACCCCCAGCCCATCACTTTCACCCCCTCTTCTGGGGAGAGCAGACGTGCCAAAGTGGCGCAAAGATTCTTCCATGCCTCCTGCTGAGATATTCCAATGGCTAATTGCCCTTTGCCATCAAAAACTCATTTCTACCTTCAGCCTCATTGCCTGAAGCGGCTTGTCAAACTCTTCCCCACATGAGGCAACCCTAGGAGAGCTGCTCTCATCTTCCGAGGGACAGGGAATGTAGAGTTTTCCTTTGTGACATGGAAAGGACCAGCCTGGTGGGTGCAGTGAGAACACAGAGCTGGTGGGGATGAAGGTTGCCCTTCATGCCTCATGCTCCAAGGCAGGATCAGCTGCTCCACCATAGAGGGGTTGACCCGTGGTCTGCAGGGCCCCGATGGAAAACCAGATCCTGAAGTAAACACCCCTATTCTGCAGAAAAAGCTCTTCAAACATCCCTGGCTTGCCATGTCTCAGCACTTGGCCTGGGGCAAAGATGGACACCATGGAGGACGCGCGGGGATGGCGCCATGCATGTGTCTCACTCACTTGGCCAGGGCCAGCCCATGCTTGTTCAGCTCGACGTTCAGATCTGAGAGGAAAATCCCACCTTCCACCGTCACTTGCTGCTTCTCCTTGTCCACCTGCAAAGGATGGGATGGGATGGGATGGGATGGGGATGGGGATGGGGATGGGGAAGGGATGGGGAAGGGATGGGGAAGGGATGGGGAAGGGATGGGGAAGAGATGGGGAAGGGATGGGGATGGGGATGGGGATGGGTGAAGGTCACACAGCTCAGGGAAGAAACATCCCATGGAAGACACCTCTGCTCTCACCAACACAGTTGATAATGTCTATATTGGAGAGCCACATACCACAAGGGACTTGCTCCAACCTGAGCTGCCACCCGTCTCAGACCTTCACCCAACCCAAACTTCATCCAACCCATTGGTGCCACTGGACCATGTCCCTGGTCCAACCCCGCTCCCCTCTGCTCTCCCCGGTCTCAGGGGTCTGTAACCTCTCCCATAACTTCCCCCAGGTGTTGGTCAATGCTCCACCTTCAGCAAACTTCTCTGCTCTGCCCTCCTGAGCCATTTCCTTCCCAACATCAACAAATGGAGCAATTGCTCATGGGGACATTTCCCACCTGACGCAGGAACAAACCATTGGACCATGAACAAGGAGACCCATGGAAAAGCCAAGGGGCAACGGGTACAAATTACTCCTGGGGAGATTCTGATTGAACATAAGAGGGAAATTTTTCCTGTTGAGAACAATCAGCCATTGGAATAATCTCCCCAGGGAAGTGCTGGGTTCCCCAACATTGGACATGTCGAAGATTCAGCTGGATGGGGTGCTGGGCCAGCTTGGCTAGACTGGGCTTTGCCAGGAAAGGTTGGACCAGGGGAACCTTGAGGTCCATTCCAACCTGGGATGTGATGATTCTGCAGCTCTATGACTCTAGGAACATCCAGCCAGGTCTTTGCCCAAGGCACCTAGCAAGCTCACATCAAGTGAGATGTGACGGTGACCCTGCCAGGCACCTCCACCCCACCCAGACCCTGCTGTGATGAGGACAGCGTGCCAAGGTTAAGCCCTCACTGAAGACACGTTGGGAAGACATCACTTCTTTACATTTGTATCGCTGCTCCAAATGCTTCCAGGGCACAAGGGATGATTTTACACTGAGAAGATGCCCGTTCCCTAGTCCTGCACCAGCATTTCAGGGTCTGGTTTGGGAGAACTTCAGGCTGTGAGGAGAGGAAAGCCCCTCCACCCTTCACCTCTCACCCTAGTTATGGCAGCACCGGTGTCCATGCACTCGGTGGTCACACAAACAGGGTGCCACCACGTTTCAGGGCCACCGCGGCACCTCCCAGGAGCTGGTCTCACCTTGAGGACCCTGTTCATCTTCCCCATCTGGATCATGAAGTCATCGGTGCAGGCGATGTCCGACGGGGAGTGACCACCCCCCACCACCTTCACCCTCTTGTGCCGCTGTCTGGCCATATCCAAGATCTGTGGAGACAACGGGCGGCCCTGAGTGTCCACCCTCTCCCCCAACGCTGTGTGATAAGGACGAGGTGCTGTGAGACATCCCAAGATAAAATCTTACCCACCACTGACTCCACCTTCACTTGCGTAACCCAACATCTGGGGTTAAACCACCCTGGAGCTCAGATACCTCCTAAGACAGCCCTTGGGATCATCCTTGGGGGTTGGACTAGGTGACCTTTAAAGGTTCCTTCCAACACAAGTCATTCTACAACCCCAAAAGAGGTGATGCCCACTTCAGATAGCCCAGGGTGACAGAAGCATCTCTGGGGTGACAAAAGTGACACGGGCTCCCACTCCTCAGTGTGGCAGCCAGGGTGGGCAGAGGACCCCAGAAGGACACCAGACACTGATGCCCAAGGAAAAGGGTCCAACTGCGGCCAGGTGCACTGGTTTTCTGCCTCTTTCAGGTGTTTGGCCCATCTGCTGGCGCACACATGCAGTTCGGTAGGACGGGCCATCTCTTGGGGCTGCGGGAAGGACTCGTGCTGTCACCATCTCTGACTGAACATGATGGAGCATCACAGCCCTTCTGGGCCTTTCCTCCTCTTCATTTCTCACGAGTTGTCTCCTGGAAGGACCCCCCTTACCTCCCGGATCTCCTCCACCGAGGTGGGCTGGAAATACAGCTCCGGAGAAGAGCCATAGGTCTTGGCCCAGTTCTGGAACTTGACTCCTCCTTGGCCGTGAACCTGGACCAAAACCAAGAGCTGAAGCAGAAGAAAGCAAGCGCCACCCCTGCTTTTCCACACCATTCTCTGTCTGCGAAGAACACTGCACCAGAGTCACATTTCCAACAGGATTAATTATTTATGTGCACAGAGGATTGTCTCAAGCCCTCAAGTCCCCAAAGTGGAGGTGTCTCCATGTGAGCAAGTCACCCTGGGCTCCCTTGGCAGTCACTGGGGAGAAGTGGGAGAATGCCCTGGTGTGCTGGAGACATCTCCCTTGAGCACAGCCCATCCCATCCTCCCACAGCGCGATGTGTGCTGGGGTCCCTCACTTTGCACCGTCACATCTGGAATATCGTGTCCAGTTGTGGCCCCTCAGTTCCAGCAGGACAGGGAACTGCTGCAGAGAGTCCAGCGCAGCCACCAAGATGCTGAAGGGAGTGGAGCATCTCCCGTGTGAGGAAAGGCTGAGGGAGCTGGGGCTCTGGAGCTGGACAAGAGGACACTGAGGGGGGACTCATTCCTGGGGATCAAGATGGAAAGGGGCAGTGTCAGGAGGATGGAGCCAGGCTCTGCTGGTGACAACCAGGGACAGGACAAGGGGCAATGGGTGCAAACTGGAACACAGGAGGTTCCACTGAAAGAGGAGAAGCAACTTGTTGGTGGTGAGGGTGGCAGAGCCTGGCCCAGGCTGCCCAGGGGGTTGTGGAGTCTCCTTCTGTGCAGACATTCCAACCCGCCTGGACACCTTCCTGTGTAACCTCATCTGGGTGTTCCTGCTCCATGGGGGGATTGCACTGGATGAGCTTTCCAGGGCCCTTCAACCCCTGACATCCTGTCACTCTATGATTCTGTCTCTTCTGCTCTGGTCTCCTCTCAGCACTCAAATGTACCTTGTGGCTTCATGCCCCAGTGTCCCCATATGGCCCCATCATGAGGGGCTGACTGGGACTGGGTTGGGACCTCCCTCCAACCTCAGCCATCCACCCTGAGACGCTGTCCCCAAAACACCCAGCCCCATCACATCTCCCAGCAGGGCTTAACCCAAGGCAGGGCTTCACCCAAGGCAGGGTTTAACCCAAGGCAGGGTGGTTTGGATGGGTCCTAGTTGGGGGGGACACTTTGTCCCTGGTCACGGGAGGACCTGATCTGGTGAAACGGAGAAATAAACTTAACAGCAAAGTCAATTAAGCAGCATTCCTTATTTATCAGCGCTGGGAATACTAGGGACCATCCTCCATAAGTGCTGTAAAGACTGGATGCTCTTGCGTTGCTTGTATTCACATAATTATTACACAAGCATTACAATTTTTGAAAATTTTGACACACATCTCTACTAAGAAATAGTTTCTGATGTTATAATTGTTTAGTTTCTTCCTTGCAATGCTTACATTAATTATTAGTTAAATATAAACTAAGCACTCTGCTTCTAAACATGTCTCACTCAATCTTCTGTCTCCTCTTGTCACGCAGAAGGATCTAAAACTTGAAGAGCATCCCCTTGTTTTGCAGGTGGTCAGAAAGTGTTTATCATGTCAGCTGGTTAATGATGGGTATGTCTTTGATAACCACAGTTCACATTAATTTAGTAGCTTCTCTTCAGTGGGTTTGGGCACCAAGCCCCAGAGAAGACGGTGAGTCCTCCTGCCTTAGGTGGGGCTGGTCCAATGTTCTGCCCCACCAACGTGTCCCACCTTGGCTGTAGGGGATGATTTGTTCCCTTGTCACCTCCCGCAGTCTCTTCTCCATCACCAAACCCTCCACCTTCCCACCCTCACCGTTCTTCTCCCCATCTCTGACGGCTTCAATTCCCACCCAAAAAGAAGACGCCCCCAACTACTCCAGGGGTGTCTGCAGCATCGTCCCCCCTCGCCACCCCCTCCCACCACCTCCAGGCAGGGCAGGGACAGCGGGTGGCCCTTGGTGACTCTGCCTGTGAGCAGGGCCATCAAGAAGCTATGGGAGATGTAGCCCAGATAGCAGCAGGGAGCCCTGGAGACAAGGGGGACGTGGGGCTGGGGCTGCTCTGAAGCTTCCCCCATAGGATAAAGCCAGAGCTGGGCTGGGAGCCAGGGAAAATGGAAAAAAACCACCAGAAACTGAAAACTCATGCGTTAGAAAACACTCATTTATCCAGGGAATCCATTGTTTGCCCATCCGTCTCTCTTTTCTGAACCCCCTTTCCTATTTCTCATCATATTTCTCACTGGGGTTGAACTGGATGAGCTTCGAAGGTCCTTTCCAACCAAAACTATCCTGTGATTCTATGATCACGGCCACACCGGTTATTAAATCCGTATGGAAGGTGATTATAAAGCCCTGTCATCCCCACCAGCCCCAAGCACTCCACGTTGCCTGGACCACCCTTCCCACCCCAAAAAATGAGCATTTCCCCTCTTTTGGCTTTTCCTTACCATTGTGTGGGCTCTCTGTGGGATGAGCAGGATTCCAGCTGCTCCGGCACCGGGTCCTGGCCGCACCAAGGCTGGTGGAGCTGGTTCCTGCCCTGAGGGTCAACAAGGAGCTTGTGGAAGGATAATGAATAACAGCCCGGCCCTTGGGCTCTGCCTGATCTGGGGGGAGGAGGTGGGCTGAGCCCAGGGATGCAGACACGATTTGAACCCGGGGTCCCGCATCCTCTGGGGATGGCGGTGTTGGGAAGAAGATGCTTTAGGGGGTTTGGGGAGAAGACGCTTCTCTTTTGGGGGTCTTCACACTGGGGAGGGTCCCCTGAAGCTGCAGCCTTCACAGCGGGAAAAGGGGGGAATAGGGAAAAGGTGCTGGTGGGTTTGGGGGGACCCGGCAGCGGGTGAGGCGACGGTCTTGCTGCATCGCATCGCCACGAGCAAGAAGAGAATCACAGAAACAATTTGGTTGGAAAAGACCCTCGAGATCATCAAGTCCAACCATAACCCACCCCACTACTGCACCATGTCCCTAAGAACCTCATCTATGTGTCTTTTAAACCGTCCCAGGGATGGGGACTCCAGCACTGCCCTGGGCAGCCTGTTCCAATGCCCCACAGCCTTTTGGGGATGAAATTGTTCCCAAGATCCAACCTCAACATCACTCCCTGTTTTGCGAGGTGGAGGGTGTTGTTTGCACCCCAAATTTGCTCCGCGGAGAGCAGAGGGGGTCAGGATCCATGCAGGTTACACGTCTCATCCGCAGAACAGTGAGTGATTGCAGCTCTGCCATCGCGGCTGCGCTTTGGTGATAAGCAAAACCTCCCCGGTCCCTCATTAAGGAGGGGATGATAAGGGTTTTTCGGCGCTGGCTAACTGGGACAAGGTGACCCCTCGGGAGCAGGGCAGGGAACCTCCGCTGCCTTCATGTGGTAGTCAGAGCCTCATTTTTTCCAGCACAACCCCCCAAAATTGCTTTTCAATTACAGAGCAGGAGCTGCGCAGCCTGCGAAGGACCTCGCAGCAGCTTTTTCCCTGGGTCTTCACATCCACCTTCAAAGCCCCTTGACCTCCCGACCATCCCCAAACCCTGCTGAGGTTCGGTGGTTCTTTTCTTTCTTTTCCCTGCCTGCAACTCAGCAAATTAATGAATAATCCTCCGACACGCCTTGGAGAACAGAGAGACCCCAGACTGGGGTCAGATACCTCCACGCTGGGTCCAAGTGCTGTGCAAAGGTCATCAAAACCTGCCCAAAAATACCCTCTGCAGGTTATTCATTAACAGCGAGGGGGATGCAGGAGGGACGCAGCTCTGCCTCATCACCACCATCTCCCCCAACCCTTGTTTTGATCCAGGAGGGATTTCCCAGCTTGGCTAATGACTGCAGAACAGCAGGGGATAATTAAATTAAATTAAAAAGTGGTGTTTTGCCAGGTGTCAAAGCTATTTGTGAACTGGTTTCTGAATGTTTGAGTGGGATGGGAAATGCCCTGGCAGGGAAGGATTCAACCCCACAAAGTCACCCTGGGGACTGGGAGACCAGGTGTCAACTGGTGTAAATCACAGGAGCGCAATGGCGGGGGTGCTGGGGGGAAACGGGGTCCCTGCTGGGGTGACAAAGGGTTATTGGGGGCCTGGCATGGCCAGGGGTCTCCAAAGCAGTCGAAAGGGGGCTGGGGGCTGGGACAGACCCCTCTCTGCAGCTGCTGGTGCTGAGTCCTGCGCCAGTGTCCTGTGCCAGCATCCTGCCTTTGCAGCTGCTTCTTCGCTGCCACATCTGGGACACAAATGGCAAACACATTCCCAGATTGCAGTGCGCTGCTAAATTGCAATGAGTTCCCAAATTGCAGTGCATTCCCACATTGCCATGCATTACCAGTTGTGATACGTTCCCAACTTGCAGTGATTTCCCAAATTGCAATGCATTCCCAAATTGCAATGCACTCCCAAGTTGCAGTGTATTATCACATTGCAATGCATTAGCAATGTGAATGCATCCCCAAACTGCAGCGCATTCCCAAATTGCACTGTGTTACAAATTGCAATGCATTCCCAAATTGCAAGAGCTGCAAAATTGCAGTATATTCCAATTGCAACGCACTCCCAAATTGCAATGAGCTCCAAAATTGCAGCGCATTCCCAATTTGCAGTGTATTTCCACATTGCAATGAGTTACCCATTGCAGTGCACTCCCAACTTGCAGTGATTTCCCAACTTGCAAGGTATTCCCAAATTGCAAGGCATTCCCAAATTGCAATGCACTCCCAAATGGCAGTACACTACCAAACTGCAATGCATTAGCAATGCAAATGCATCCCCAAATTGCAGCACATTCCCAAATTGCAATGTGTTACTAATTGCAATGAGCTCCAAAATTGCAGTGCATTGCCAAACTGCAATGAGTTACCAATTGCAATGCACTCCCAGCTTGCAGTGATTTCCCAAATTGCAATGCATTCCCAAAGTGCAGTGATTTCCCAAACTGCAATACATTTCCAAATTGCAATGTACTCCCAAACTGCAGTGCACTACCAAATTGCAATGCATTAGCAATGCAAATGAATTCCCAAATTGCAGTGCACTCCCAAACTGCAATGTCTTACTAATTGCAATGCACTCCCAAATTGTGCTGTGTTACTAATTGCAATGCACTCCCACATTGCAAGAGCTCCAAAATTGCAGTGCATTGCCAAACTGCAGTGAGTTACCAATTGCAATGCACTCCCAAACTGCAGTGATTTCCCAAATTGCAATGCATTTCCAAATTGCAATGCACTCCCAAATTGCAGTGCACTACCAAATTGCAATGCATTAGCAATGCAAATGAATTCCCAAATTGCAGAGCACTCCCAAATTGCAATGTTACTAATTGCAATGCACTCCCACATTGCAAGAGCTCCAAAATTGCAGTGCATTGCCAAACTGCAATGAGTTACCAATTGCAATGCACTCCCAAACTGCAGTGATTTCCCAAATTGCAATGCATTTCCAAATTGCAATGCACTCCCAAATTGCTGTGCACTACCAAATTGCAATGCATTAGCAATGCAAATGAATTCTCAAATTGCAGAGCACTCCCAAATTGCAATGTGTTACTAATTGCAATGCACTCCCACATTGCAATGAGCTCTAAAATTGCAGTGCATTGCCCAACTGCAATGAGTTACCCATTGCAGTGCACTCCCAACTTGCAGTGATTTCCCAAATTGCAATGCATTCCCAAATTGCAACGCACTCCCAAAGTGCAGTGATTTCCCAAATTGCAATGCATTTCCAAATTGCAATGCACTCCCAAATTGCAGTGCACTACCAAATTGCAATGCATTAGCAATGCAAATGAATTCCCAAATTGCAGAGCACTCCCAAATTGCAATGTGTTACTAATTGCAATGCACTCCCAAATTGCAATGCACTCCCAAATTGCAGTGATTTCCCAAATTGCAATGCATTTCCAAATTGCAATGCACTCCCAAACTGCAGTGCACTCCCAAATTGCAATGCATTAGCAATGCAAATGAATTCCAAAATTGCAGTGCACTCCCAAATTGCAAGGTGTTACTAATTGCAATACACTCCCACATTGCAAGAGCTCCAAAATTGCAGTGCATGGCCCAACTGCAATGAGTTACCAATTGCAATGCACTCCCAACTTGCAGTGATTTCCCAAATTGCAATGCATTTCCAAATTGCAGTGATTTCCCAAATTGCAATGCACTACCAAATTGCAATGCATTAGCAATGCAAATGAATTCCCAAATTGCAGAGCACTCCCAAATTGCAATGTGTTACTAATTGCAGTGCACTCCCCAATTGCAATGCATTAGCAATGCGAATGAACTCCCAAATTGCATTGCACTCCCCAATTGCAAGGAGCATCCGTGCTGCTGTGCTGCAGGGGTGGGTGTGTGGGGCTGCCTCTGTGCCCGTGCAGGAGCACGGAGATGGGATTTACCCCCAAATTTGGCTTGTGACTGGAGCTTCCCCCCGTCCCCCACCCATCGGGCTCTTCCCCAGAGCTGCCTGCACTTGGGGGGCTCCCAAAGCTCCCGCCTCCCCCACTGGAGCAGGGAAACTGAGGCAGGGGCGCTTTGCTGGAGCTCCTTCAGTGCCTGGGCCAGGCAGAAATCAGGTGGCGTTTGGCTTTTTGCCTTCTTTCCTCTCCGTTTAAAAATAAAACAGCCGAAATTTAATTATGGGCGGCTTTTATTCTTTACATCTCAATCTCCAAGGGCTTTATTTCTTTCCTCTTTTATGAGTTAATTGCTTCCTTTCTGCAATGGGGCCAGAGAAGAACGGCTGGAGGAGATGAGGACAGGACCAGAGCTGGCCCTGGATGGGAGCAGGGACATGTTGTCCCTTCACTGTCCCCACCGGGCACAGCTGTAGTCCCACTGTGTCCTCCCTGCAGCTCAGCATCCCTCCCGCAGCACCCATGGGTGCTTGGAGGGAGACGCCGATTAAAAGCAGAGGAAAACAGCACATTTCCAGGGGTTTTGGTCCAGGGGACAAGCAGAGCCGGTCACATCGTGCCACCCTCGTGCCACGGTGGTTTTGGGGGGCTGGCGCTGCAGTTTGAGCCGCGTAAAGACGTGTCGGACCCAGAGGGACCTTCGCCCTCAGCACGCAGCAAACGGGGGGTTTTCAGGCCCTTTGGGGCTGAAATATTAACCGAGCATCCCCAGGGAATAGCCGGTGCTGTCCCAGAGTCCAGGGGTGGGTTGAAATTTAACCGGGTGCCATGAAGCCCAATGGGTGCGAGGGACCGCGGTGGGGTGCAGTCCTGCCCCCCAGCACCAAACACGGGGGCAAAGGGAACCCTGCCGGTGGGTGCCAGAGCCAGGGACTGGTATGGGGTAAAGTCCTGGAAGTGCAGAACTAGGATTAGGATCAGGATTAGGATTAGGACTAGGATCAGACCCATCTCCTTCCCGCAGCAGCCCTGAGCCCGTGCCCCAGAGCAGCTGGGTTTTACCTGTATATTCTTGTTTTTTGTCCACTGCAGGTTTCTCAGGAGCAGCCGCAGCCGTGGGTGTTCCAGCCCACCCGCTGCGTGCGTGGGGCAGCGTCGCCCCCACAGACCCTGCCGAGAGCTCCGCCCTGGCTTTGGGGCTCTGCACCCTCCTCAGCCCCCGGCGTGGCCCTGCCAGGCTCTGCCTGCACCCCCTGTGTGCACCCCGTGTGTGCACCCTGCACCCCGTGTGTGCACCCCGTGTGTGCACCCCATGTGTGCACCCTGCACCCCATGTGTGCACCCCAGTGCCTGCACCCCGTGTGTGCACCCCATGTGTGCACCCCGTGTGTGCACCCTGCACCCCGTGTGTGCACCCCGTGTGTGCACCCCATGTGTGCACCCTGCACCCCATGTGTGCACCCCGTGTGTGCACCCTGTGTGTGCACCCTGCACCTCGAGTGTGCACCCCAGTGCCTGCACCTTGCACCTCGTGTGTGTACCGTGTGTGTGCACCCTGCACCCCGTGTGTGCACCCCATGTGTGCAACCTGCACCCCATGTGTGCAACCTGCACCCCATGTGTGCACCCCAGTGCCTGCACCCCCTCTGTGCACCCCATGTGTGCAACCTGCACCCCGTGTGTGCACCCCAGTGCCTGCACCCTCTCTGTGCACCCCATGTGTGCACACTGCACCCATGTGTGCACCTTGCACCCTGTGTGTGCACCCCATGTGTGCGCCCTGTGTGTGCACACTGGTGTCTGCACCATGCGCCCCGTGTCTGCACTCTGCACCCTGTTTGCGCACCGCATGTGTGCACCCTGCACCCTGTGTGTGCACTCCAGTGCCTGCACCATGTGTGCACCCCGTGTGTGCACCCCAGTGCCTGCACCCTGTGTGTGCACCCCATGTGTGCACCCTGCATCCTGTGCCTGCACCCCGGTGCCTGCATCCTATGTGTGCACACTGGTGTCTGCACCATGCACCCCATGTGTGCATCCTGCACCCTGTGTGTGCACCCCATGTGTGCACCCAAGTGTCTGCACCCTGTGTATGCACCCTGCACCCCAGTACCTGCAATGTGCACCCCATATCTGCACCCTGCACCCAGTGCCTGCACCTTGAACCCTGTGTGTGCACTCTGCACCCCAGTGCCTGCAAAGCGCACCTCATATCTGCACCCTGCATCTAATGTGTGCACCTTGCACCCTGTGTGTGCACCCTGCACCTCATTACCCACACCGTGCACCCCATGTTTGCAGCCAGCACCCTGCACTCTGTGCACCCTGCACCCCATTACCCACATCGTGCACCCCATGTTTGCAGCCAGCACCCTGCACTCCGTTTGTGCACCCTGCACCCAATGCGTGCACCCTGCACCCTGTGTGTGCACCCTGCACCCCATTACCCACATCATGCACCCCATGTGTACAGCCTGCACCCTGCACTCTGTTTGTGCACCCTGCACCCAGTGTGTGCACCCTGCACCCAATGTGTGCATCCCACACCTCATTATCCACACCATGCACCCCATGTTTGCAGCCAGCACTGTGCACTCTGTTTGTGCACCCTGCACCCAATGTGTGCACCCTGCACCCTGTGTGTGCACCCTGCACCCCATTACCCACACCGTGCACCCCATGTTTGCAGCCAGCACCCTGCACTCCGTTTGTGCACCCAGCACCCAATGCGTGCACCCTGCACCCAATGTGTGCATCCCACATCCCATGCGTGCACCATGCAACCCAGTGCCTGCACCCTAGCCATGCACCCTGCACTCTGTGCACACCTTGCATCGTATGTATGCAGCCTGCACCTTGCACCCGCCTGTGCAGCCTGCACCCTGACACCTGCACCCTGACACCCGCACCCCGTGCGTGCACCTTGCACCGCAGCCCATGTCCGCGCCCTGCGCCCCGTGCACAACATCCTGCAGACATTTCCCATTGGAGACTCATCACAGAGACCCCGTTGGGCTCAGAGCGACAGGGGAAAAAGCTGGAGGTACCTGTCCCCCCCCAGATCCACTTGTCCCCTGACTACAGCACCACTGCCACCAGCTTCTCCGCTGCAGCAGAGCCAGAACAGCCACCTCTGCCACTGTCCCCTGCTGGCACCTTGCTCAAGCCCTAAAAAGCCAGTGTAGGACAAATAATGAGAAATAAAGCTGTAATTCCTGCAAACAGCCTGCAGGCAGCCTTGCAAACCGCGTCCCCAGCGCCGGGTCCCGAATGCATTGGGTGCTGCCACCGTCACCCGATCGGAGCGGCCGAGCCGCCGCTGCCCTGGGGACACAACGTGATGTTTCCTCAACATCCAGTTTTTCTGTTGCTCTCCATGGTGAGCATTGGGATTTGTAGAACGGGAATTGCAAGCTTGCCTTAAAAATTAAACCCAGCTTTGGTGGGCTGCCCTGGGAGCTCCAGGAGCTGCCTCTCGTGTCGAGCCTTTGCGGGATTATTTCTTCCAAGCCCCTGGTTTGAAAAGCCAGCCTGAGATTTTCCAGATGTTGTCTTCTTTCTTTGCAAACTGAAGAGCTGGGAGAGGAGCAGGATGGAGCCGCGGTGCAGCGCGCAGCTGGAGACAACAGCGTTGTTGCTGGGACGAGCTCCCAGCTCTGCAGCATCCCGAGGATCGTGGTGCCTCTGCCTTCACCAAAACCACCACGAGTGGCTTCCAGCTGCAAAAAGCAACGGCCCGGAGGAGCTCAATGTGGAGCCAGGTTTATTTCTTCATTTCAGGCTCCATCCATCGTGCTGTGGGTGCTGTGGGGGTGTCTCCATCCCCACCGGGCACCCTGGGCTCGCTGCATCCCACCTGCCTGTGCGGGCACCGGAGCTCGCGCACGTGTCCTCGTGTGGGGTGGAGGATGCGCCCAGGGGACCGAGAACATGAGCACCCCAGGGACACGAGTGTGATGGAGCAGCTGAGGGACCTGGGGGGTTCAGCTGGAGAACAGGAGCTGAGGGGAGACCTTCTGATCTCTGACCTGCCTGAAAGGAGCTTGGAGCCAGGGGGGTCGGGCTCTGCTCCCCAGGAACAAGCGCCAGGAGCAGAGGAAACGGCCTCAAGTTGCGCCAGGGGAGGTTGAGGTTGGATGTGGGAACAATTTCTTCCCCAAAGGGCTGTGGGGCATTGGAACAGGCTGCCCAGGGCAGTGCTGGAGTCACCAGCCCTGGAGGGTTGGACAGACGGACATGAGGTTCTCAGGACATGGGGCAGGGACAGGGGTGGGTTATGGATGGAGTTGATGATCCTAAGGGTCTTCTCAACCAAAATGATCCTGTGATTCTATGCACTGAGGTGCCTGTGCACCCCAGGGTCAAGGGATCCCTGTGCAGGCTGCACCAAAACCACACACCCCCATGGGGCCCAGGACACTCACAGCCGGGGGAGTGGGAGCTGGAGAAGCTGCTCTGGGCTGCAGGATTGGGGTCTGGGGCTGATGAGGATGGAACTGGGGGAAGGGGCTGCTGGAGCAATCCCAGAATCCCAGAGTGTCAGGGGTTGAAGGGCCCTGGAAAGCTCATCCAGTGCAATCCCCCCATGGAGCAGGAACACCCAGATGAGGTTACACAGGAAGGTGTCCAGGCGGGTTGGAATGTCTGCAGAGAAGGAGGAGACAATGCCGGGGGTTGGGATGCAGGGGGGCTGGCAGGAGCCCGCCAACACCTACAAAACCCCCAAATGCCGATGCTAGCACCACGGCAGAGGCTGTTTTGGCAGCACCCACCTGAATTCTATGACTTATGGGCAGGGCTGCGGGGCGGGTGCTTGGCCACGGTCCCGGCTGCCCGAGGATGATGCTCTGGGATCTTCCATTTCATGGGCAAACCCCAAATCAGCCCCCAAACCCCCTCCTAGCGCTGCCCCCCAGCAGCAAACCGGGGGAGCAGAGGGGGTGTGGATAATGCCGGGCTGGGGGCAGCGGCTTCAAACCTCTCGCCGCCCACCCAGGGGATGGTTTTGTCCCCCTCCCGTCCCTCCAAATCCACGCAGCTCCTTTTCCAGAGCAAATCCGGATGCAACAACATTCCCGTGGGCTCGTTGGAAGGGAGACGCAGACAGACAAACCGCAACGCCCCGGCTGAAAATAGTTGTGGGCCGGGGAGAATTTAGCCAGGGGGGTGGGAAATACCAAGCGTGTTTGCCCAAATCGCTGCGCCATCCTGGTTTATAATGTCTGTTGGGGCCAGGGGGAGGTGGATGCAGGCTGGGGACGAGCCCTGACGCCACGGGGATGGGCCACGGGGACGAGACGTTGCAGGAACCCGCACCCCATGGAGAGCAGGGAGAGCGGAGGCGCTCGGGTCACTTTGTGCTTTATTTCTTACCGTGATAAGGCAAAAGGTGATTTCTCAGGCAGCATTAATTATACATTAAAACCTCCACACCAAAACCAACCACGCGGCCACAACCCGGGACCCTCCGGCCACCCCCTGAGCCAAGGGAGCCCCTGGGACGGGGTCGGGGTGATGGGGCAGCCCCAAGGATGGGTCGAGCCCCAAATTATCTCCCAGGACCTCCCTGAGAGCTCATGGGGACCCTGCACGAAGCAGAGTCCCCTGTGCCACCCCGGTCCCGGCTCCCCCAGCCCTTCCACCCATCCAAACACCAAACCAAGCCCCAAAGGCAAAAATCAAGCCCTAGAGGTAAAATGGAACACTAAAACGCAGCATCATCCAGGGGGGGGAAGGCACAGGCTCTGCCCGCTCACAGCTTGGAGATCTTGGGCATTGGGGGTGTTGGGGGGAGCCCCTCCAGCCACTCCAGCAGGATCCTGTTCAGCGTCACCGGCCTGGGGGTGACACGGAGCTGGGGTGCGATCTGGAGCCCCCCAGGGAAGGGGGAGCCCGGACCCGGCGGCCCCATGGCGTGCACGGTACCTCTCCATCTGCGTCCAGTGCCCGCACTCCTCGATGTGCCCCCGGCGCAGCTGCGGGATCTGCGGGGGGACACACAAGAGGGGATGGTTTGGGCCAAGATCAGGCAGAATGGGATCAGCACAGCACAGCCCACCCCGGGCTGCATCGGCATCCCCAGCTCCTCCATTTGGTAAGAGGAATCCCCCTCCTGCCACTGCAGGCAGCAGAGGAGGCAAATGTCCCCCCTTCCCAAGTGATGTCCCCAAATCCCAGACTGCATCTGGAATCTTGTGTCCAGTTGTGGCCCCTCAGTTCCAGCAGGACAGGGAACTGCTGCAGAGAGTCCAGCGCAGCCACCAAGATGCTGCAGGGAGTGGAGCATCTCCCGTGTGAGGAAAGGCTGAGGGAGCTGGGGCTCTGGAGCTGGACAAGAGGACACTGAGGGGGGACTCATTGCTGGGGATCAATATGGAAAGGGGCAGTGTCAGGAGGATGGAGCCAGGCTCTGCTGGTGACAACCAGGGACAGGACAAGGGGCAATGGGTGCAAACTGGAACACAGGAGGTTCCACTGAAAGACGAGAAGCAACTTGTTGGGGTGAGGGTGTCAGAACCTGGCCCAGGCTGCCCAGGGGGTTGTGGAGTCTCCTTCTGTGCAGACATTCCAACCCGCCTGGACACCTTCCTGTGTAACCTCATCTGGGTGTTCCTGCTCCATGGGGGGATTGCACTGGATGAGCTTTCCAGGGCCCTTCAACCCCTGACACTCTGGGATTCTGTCACTCTGTGATTCTGTCTCTTCTGCTCTGGTCTCCTCTCAGCACTCAAATGTACCTTGTGGCTTCATGTCCCGGTGTCCCCATATGGCCCCACCATGAGGGGCTGACTGGGACTGGGTTGGGACCCCCCTCCAACCTCAGCCATCCACCCTGAGACGCTGTCCCCAAAACACCCATCCCCATCACATCTCCCGGCAGGGCTTAACCCAAGGCAGAGCTTAACCCAAGGCAGAGCTTAACCCAAGGCAGGGTGGTTTGGATGGGTCCCTTCCACCCCTCACGTTCTGGGTCAAATCCCACCGTGGAGTCTCACAGAAGAGGTTCAGGACCAGGGTGACTCACCCACTGCTCCATGTCCTTGCTCAGTTTGGGATGCAGCACCACGTCCTTCCCGGCCGTGACCATCAGTGCTGGCATCATGATCTACAAGGGGATACAGGTGACAAGCTGTCGGGAAGGTGCCCGGTCTGTAAATCGTCCCCATAGGACAGGATGGGTCCCCACCTTCCTGTCCCTGGCAGAGAGCGCCCAGTGCCAGTTGGGTCGTATGTTGCGGTACCAGTTCAAGGGGCCTCTGGGAGAGAAGGGAATGAGCTGGAGACGCTGGGACCCGGCTCCTGTCACCACCGCGGGGACAATCCCACGGGACTGACAACAGCCTCCACCCAGCAGCCGCGCGCCTTCTCGGGGTCATCAAGCAAGGCCAAGGTGGGTTTGGGGGTCCCCCTTCTGCAGGGGGGGACACCACCACCCCCCCAGGCTCCTGCCCCTACCTGAAGCCGGATTTCTGGAAGCGCTGGATGTAATATTGCAGCTCGGGGCCGCACAGGATGGGGCTGGCGGGGGGGTCTTCTGGGAAGCCCGCCAGCAAACCCCCTGCAACAAGAGGCCCAGCACTGCTGCCATGTCCCCGCCACGTCCCCCCACCCCCCAGCGAGCTCTGTGTCCCCCTCACCTCGCTTCCAGACCCTGTGGAATTTGATCTTAGAGGGCAATCGGTCCTGCGGAGAGAGGGGAGTGATGGGAGGCAAGATGGACACCATTCCGGGGGGGAAACCCATCCCCACGGGGGAAACCCACTGTTGGGGGGATCCCTGGAGCTGCCAGGCAGACTTGGGGCTCCATCCCCCACTGGGAGCAGGCACAGAGCATCGCTGCGTCCCTAAAGATGCAGGAACCGATCACACAGCTGTGGGACACAGAGCTAGGAGCAGGCATAGAGCATCGCTGCATCCTAAATGATGCAGAAACCAACTGTGCAGCCCCAGGGTGCAGAGCTGGGAGCGGACACAGAGCATCCCTGCATCCCAAATGATGCAGGAACTGACTGTGCAGCCCTGGGCTGTGGAGCTGAGAACAGGCACAGAGCTTCGCTGCAACCCAAAGAATGTAGGAACCAACCATGCACACCTGGGATCTGGAGCTGGGACCAAGCACAGAGCATTGCTGCGTCCCTAAAAATGCAGGAACCGATCACACATCTGTGGGACACAAAGCTGGGAGCAGGCACAGAGCATCGCTGCATCGCAAGGGATGCAGGAATCAATCATGCAGCCTTAGGACACAGAGTCAGGAGCAGGCATGGAGCATCGCTGCATCCCAAATGATGCGGGAACCAACTGTGCAACCCCAGGGTGCAGAGCTGGGAGCGGACACAGAGCATCACTGCATCCCGAAAGATGCAAGAACTGTCTGTGTAGCCCTGGACTGTGGAGCCGAGAAGAGACACAGAGCATCGCTACATCCCTAAAGATGCAGGAATGAATCACACAGCTGTGGGACACAAAGCTGGGAGCAGGCACGGAGCATCGCTGCGTCACAAGGGATGCAGGAGTCAGTCATGCAGCCTTAGGACACAGAGCTGGGAGCAGGCACAGAGCATCGCTGCATCCCAAAGGATGCAGAAACCAACTGTGCAGCCCCAGGGTGCAGAGCTGGGAGCGGACACAGAGCATCACTGCATCCCAAAAGATGCAGGAACTGACTGTGTAGCACTGGACTGTGGACCCAAAAGACACAGAGCATCGCTGCATCCCAAAGGATGCAGGAACCAACTGTGCAGCTCCAGGCATGGAGCATCAATGCATCCCTAAAGATGCAGGAATCAATCCTGCAGCCATGGGACACAGAGTCAGGAGCAAGCATGGAGCATCACTGCATCCCGAGGGATGCAGGAAACCAATCACACAGCCCCAGGATGCAGAGCTGGGAGCAGACATGGAGCATCACCACATCCCGAGGGATGCAGGAAACCAATCACACAGCCCCAGGATGCAGAGCTGGGAGCAGACATCGAGCATCACCACATCCCGAGGGATGCAGGAAACCAATCACACAGCCCCAGGATGCAGAGCTGGGAGCAGGCACGGAGCATCGCCACATCCCGAGGGATGCAGGAAACCAATCACACAGCCCCAGGATGCAGAGCTGGGAGCAGACATGGAGCATCGCCACATCCCGAGGGATGCAGGAAACCAATCACACAGCCCCAGGATGCAGAGCTGGGAGCAGACATGGAGCATCGCCACATCCCAAGGGATGCAGGAAACCAATCACACAGCCCCAGGATGCAGAGCTGGGAGCAGGCATGGAGCATCGCCACATCCCAAGGGATGCAGGAAACCAATCACACAGCCCCAGGATGCAGAGCTGGGAGCAGGCACGGAGCATCGCCACATCCCGAGGGATGCAGAAGATCAATCACACAGCCCCAGGATGCAGAGCTGGGAGCAGGCATGGAGCATCGCCACATCCCGAGGGATGCAGGAAACCAATCACACAGCCCCAGGATGCAGAGCTGGGAGCAGGCACGGAGCATCGCCACATCCCGAGGGATGCAGGAAACCAATCACACAGCCCCAGGATGCAGAGCTGGGAGCAGGCACGGAGCATCGCCACATCCCGAGGGATGCAGGAAACCAATCACACAGCCCCAGGATGCAGAGCTGGGAGCAGGCACGGAGCATCGCCACATCGCGAGGGATGCAGGAAACCAATCACACAGCCCCAGGATGCAGAGCTGGGAGCAGACATGGAGCATCGCCACATCCCAAGGGATGCAGGAAACCAATCACACAGCCCCAGGATGCAGAGCTGGGAGCAGGCACGGAGCATCGCCACATCCCGAGGGATGCAGGAAACCAATCACACAGCCCCAGGATGCAGAGCTGGGAGCAGGCACGGAGCATCGCCACATCCCGAGGGATGCAGAAGATCAATCACACAGCCCCAGGATGCAGAGCTGGGAGCAGGCATGGAGCATCGCCGCATCCCGAGGGATGCAGGAAACCAATCACACAGCCCCAGGATGCAGAGCTGGGAGCAGGCACGGAGCATCGCCGCATCCCGAGGGATGCAGGAAACCAATCACACAGCCCCAGGATGCAGAGCTGGGAGCAGGCACGGAGCATCGCCGCATCCCGAGGGATGCAGGAAACCAATCACACAGCCCCAGGATGCAGAGCTGGGAGCAGGCATGGAGCATCGCCACATCCCGAGGGATGCAGGACCTGCCCGCTGCAGAGCCAGGAGCAGCCGGCGGTGCGGGCAGAGGATGCCGCCGGCAAGGCACGGCCTCCCGCGCACTCCCGGGGCGCTGTTATTTTAAACCGGCAAGGTTTGTGCCCTGCAGCGAGAGATGAACATTTATCTGCAGGGGTTAAGGCTGCGGCGCTGGCACTGTGAGGGCCGCGGAGATCTCCTGGCCCAGACATATTCCCCAGGCCAGGCTGTCTCTCCCCAGGCACCATGGCTTCCTAGAGCTCTTCTTAGTCCCTCCTCAGGGTCAGCTTTCAATCTTAAAAAGATGTGGGACCTGCGCTGCTGCTTACAAGGCTGCGTTCACTCTGGTCCCTACTGATGGCTGCCAATGCAGACTTTCATAGGACAGCGAATACAGGGTGGGGAATCCCTTAGGGTCACTGCAAAGCCACCCCTGAGCCCTTTTTGGAGGGCCTGGAGAGGAATATCAGGCTGTGGAGCCCCCCAGGCCCACCCAGAGCTCCAAACCTACCTCCTGGCGGTAGGAGCGGATCATCACCTTCAGTGTCCGGCCAATGTCCTTCTCCAGCTCCGCTTCTGCAATACCCTGCATGGGGGGGCCAGGAAGCACCGGGGGTGACACCGACCCTCCTCAGGGACCCCAAACCCCTGGGGGCTCCAGTTTCCCCCCAGGGCGGATCCTCCGCCCGCTGGGGCTCGGGGGGACGCTGGGGATGGGGTTTTGCAGAGCTCAGCTTGACACAAGTCTGGCAGAGGGACCCCAACCCAGCTGTGGTGACAGGGAGATCCCCAATGGTGTGACACCAGGCAGTGCACGCGGGGTCCCCATACCCCATAGTGGGGGGTTTAAGCCCCAAAAAAGCGGTGGGGGATAAAAATCGGGGTCGTGGACTCACCGGCTCCTGGAAGTAGAACTGGTATTCCAAGTTGGGGACGGCCTTCATCTTCTCCACGATGTCACCATTGGGGTTGGCGGGGCGGTACGGCGTGTTGAGCGAGGCCACGGCTCTGCCGCACCACACGCAGACTCAGCGCCGGGGCTCCCCCGCGCCAGCCGGGGCTTTGCCGTGTGGACAGGACGGGATTTGGGGGGTCCCGACCCCCGGGGGGGACCCCAGCACACCCACCTGACCCTCTCGGGGTAGAACAGAGCCATGTTCCACACCACCATGCCGCCCCAGTCGTGACCCAGCAGCACGGCCTGCGGGATGCCCTGCGGGGAGGGGGTGTCAGCGCCGCGCCCCCACGGCAGCGCCCCACGCGCACCCGAGACATCACAAAACACCAATATTGTCCTTTTCTTTCCCTTTTTTTGCTACTTTTTTGCGTTTCCTCCCCTGCCCCCCGAGGAAGAAGCGTTACCTGGATCCCCCTGAGCAATTCGCTCCCATTGAATGAAACATTTCCTGCGCTCTCCAGAGGGAAAAGCGTTTGATTTATCCACTGAAAACATGTCTGGAGGCTGCTGGTCACCCTGAGGTGACAGCACAGGGGACATCTCGCTATTGTCACAGCCAAATAAATCCCCAATCGCTGGGACAGGCTCACAGCATCCCTAGTGCAGATCCTGCAGTTCCCCCCCCCCGATTCATTCTTCCTGACCCCTCTGGGCACTTACAAATAAATCCAATTAAACCCTGCGCTGCTGACGATGTAGCAGCCGGTTCATAATTAGCTGATATTTAGAAGCGTAATTAAAATTCTCCCCGGGTGGCGGTGGCTGGGGTTGGCGAGTCCTGCTCGCTGCCGTGCAACGGTGCAACAACAGAGGTCTGGGACCCCCACAAAGAGAGGTGGAGGGTTTGGGGGGTCCCAAGTGGCTGACAGTGACATACAAGTGACCTACGGCAACCCACAAGTGGCTGGCTGAAAGTGACCTACAAGTGACTGAGATTGACCCACAAGTGACCCAGAGTGACCTACAAGTGATGAACGGAGATGCATCACAAGGTGGGAGCTCCCACCACCCATGTGGGGCTGAGGGGTCCATCCCACCATCACCCCGCCGGCCCCTGGACCGCTCAGCATCTCCTGCATCCCCGACACCAGCGCACAAGGAGCCCTTGCAAAACCCTCCAGGGCTCTTTTTGTTTCCTCTCCATTGTTTCCCGAGTTATTCTTTTCTTTTTAGCATTTTTTGAAGGACTCGCCCCCTCGGAAGCCGTTTCGCAAGGGAAAAGCCCTGGGGGTGCTGACATTTGCGGGCTCTGCTTTCCTCCTCCTCCACTCCATCCCTTTGAAAAGGCGCAGGAATCAAGCCCATCAACCCCGTCCTCTCGCTGGGATGGAAATTAAACACAGAGCTCCCAAGGGGATGGGACGTTGAGATGACATGGGGTTCAAGCCGTGCTGAGGGGCAGCGCGGGCCCCCCGGCCACCCCAGTCACTCAGGAGCTGCTACGATTGGCTGTTAATGGGGGACAGGGGCTGCGACCAAGTATCCTTCCCCATACACTTAGCAAAACCCAAACCAGGTGCCACCAGCTCATGTCCCTGTCCTCAGCAAGGACACAACGCCCAGGAGGAGGTGACGTGGAGCTGGGGAGCCTCCCAAGGATGGGTTGTCCCCACCACAATGGGTTGGGTGAATGTTCCCATCCTTCCAATCGCACCCATGAGGAACACAAGCAATGGGTTGGGTGAACGTCCCCATCCTTCAAATCGCACCCATGGGGAACACAAGCAATGGGTTGGGTGAACGTCTCCATCCTTCAAATCGCACCCATGGGGAACACAAGCAATGGGTTGGGTGAACGTCCCCATCCTTCAAATCGCACCCATGGGGAACACAAGCAATGGGTTGGGTGAATGTCCCCATCCTTCAAATCGCACCCATGGGGAACACAAGCAATGGGTTGGGTGAACGTCCCCATCCTTCAAATCGCACCCATGGGGAACACAAGAATGGGGCTCGGTGCTGCCCCAAGGGGTTTGGGGCAAAGTCACCAGGGACCTCAGCATGGGACAGAGTCACCGGGCAGCTCAGCTGTGTCTTCATGGGAAGGAAAAGGTGAAGGACAACCAGGGGGACAAGTACCCAAACCTTGCTGAGAAACAGGGACCCGTGGCGGGAAGCTCCTCACCAGTTTGTCCAGGAAAACCACCAGGTCCTGGGGACAGGAGGAGAGAAAGGCTCAGGTCCTGGCCAGGATGTGTCCCACCAGCTCACTGCGCCCGTCCCGCCCCCCAGCTCCTCACCTTGCAGATCTGCTCCTGCGAATATTCTTGTATATCTGCACAAAAGACACAATTGCCGTGATTTTAGCATCACCCCCGTTTCTATGGATGTGTTCTGCATCCACCGGAGCCGCGGCAGGAGCAGAACAGCTCCCACCCCGCCAGGAGAAGACTCCTCCACCCATCTTCTCCTGGGCTGGACCTCAGGACCGGCAGCTCCCACCCCACCCCAGTACAGACCAGTAAAGCCAGCTCACCCGGCGGGGCCGTGGACTCCCCATAGCCCTTCATCTCCAGAGCGATCACCCTGAATCCGGCATCGGCCAGCGCGGGGATCTGGGGGAAAACCATCAGCTTCTGGGGAGCATGGAGCCCCCCGGAGCTCCCCTGCCCACCCAGCACACCCAGAGATGTCCCCAGGGCAGCTGGTGGCACTGGAGGATGAGGAACTCTACTGGGTTATCCCGTGTCACTCAAAGCTGAAAACAGAGTGGTGGAACAGCCCCAGGATCCCCCGGAGTGGTGGCCGTGCAACCCCTCCACCCCAGCATCCCACCCCCATCCATTCATCCATCCATCCATCCATCCATCCATCTGTCCACCCATCCATCCATCCATCCATCTGTCTGTCCATCCGTCCATCCATCCATCCGTCCATCCATCCATCCATTCATCCATCCGTCCGTCCATCCATCCATCTGTGCATCCGTCCATCCCTCTGTGCATCCGTCCATCCGTGCATCCATCCATCTATCTATCCGTCCATCCGTCTGTCCATCCATCCGTCCACCCATCCATCCATCTCCTTGTTGCCTCCATCACCTGGTAGCGCCAGGAGAGCCATGTCTCGGGGAAGCCATGGCACAGGCAGATGACGGGGCCGTGTCCCATCTCCACAAAGTGCAGCTGGACGCCGGGCTGGAAGGGACAGAGACCCCTCACCAGCCCTGGCTGTCACCCCTAACCCGCCACTCACCACCCCCACCGGTTTGGCCGCTGAGTGATGGGACAAGCTCAGTGTCCCCCACCCCAGAGGACAAGGGATGACCCAACAAGCCACCCCGTGGCTGGTATGTCCTTGCATGGAGCTCAACACCCTCCCCAGGACACCTGACCCCCCATCAAGCCTGGGGACATCTTGTCACCCAGGCAGCCCCCTACCCGGATGGACACGTAGCCGTGGGTGACGTTGGACGGGTCACACGCGGTCGGCAGCGGCTCTTCTTGGCCGAGAAGCTGTGGGTGAGGAGCACGGGGTGAGCGGTGGCCACAGCGGGATGTCCCCACCATGGGACAGCCACACGTTTGAGGGCCAGGGGATGAGGTTATGGGGACGGGCAGCGTTTGCAGGAGGTCACTGTCCCCATCACATTGGTTCCCAAAGCCGCCCTCAAGTCCTACGTTAGCACCACATCACGGCAAGACCCAGAACCACAGAATATCCCAGGCTGGAAGGGACCCATTAAGGATCATCAAATCCAACCCCTGCTGCTCACAGAAGCCTCACGAAAAATAATCGGTGTCTTTACAATGAAGCCAAAAAATACGAGTGAAGGTTCAAAACAAAATGGCATGTACAAGAACCGGCCTTTAGCTTCCAAACAGGTGTTAAAACAATCTGTGCCCCCCCAAAACATCAAATATCTTTGCAGTCAACCTCATCAATCTGGGAACCTGATATGATTTGAGTTTGGCAACAACACGAGTCAAGATGCCAACTCCAAGTGGTTCCATTGAGCATGAGGGGCCTCGGTGGGCCAGGGCGAGGAAGGACAGGAAAACACAGGGAAGGGGGAATGGAGGAGATAAAGAATGGGTTGGTGATGCATGACCAGGTCACACTGACACCTTTGTGTGTTTCTGCCTGCGCCCACCCAGCCGTTCTGTGCACAGAGACCAGCAGGATTTATGCTGGCGCTTTCCCTACGTCGTTAGAAATGGAAGAAGCAACTGTATAATTAAAGCGGAGGGAAAACAAACCAAACCAAAGGCCAGGACACAAGCACCACTTGCAGAGCAGCATCGTTGCACGAGGGGTCCGTCCCACCCGTCACCCCATGGACCCCAGGAGAGCAGGGGATGGGGAACCCAGATCACCCCACGTACCTGGACACCCGAGAGCTGCTCCAGCTCCTTCAGGACGGTGTCGGTGTCCCTGACGAGGATGGTGGCCATGCCCATCTCCCGAGCCGGCCGCAGGTTCTCCCCAATGTCATCCAGGAAGATGGCCTGGAAATGCACCAGCCAGGGCTCAGCACCCAATGCGGGCGCCCACAGCGACCCCCCGTGACTGTTCTCTTGGGGGTGACGGCCGTACCTCCTGCGGTTTCACCTGCAGAGTGCCCAGGGCGTAGGTGTAGATCTGGGGATCTGGTTTCTGCAGGCCAAGGCGGCAGGACTCGATCACCAGGTCGAAGTGCCGGTGCAGCGTGTTCATCAGCGTGGCCGTGAAGAGCCGCCCGGCGCTGTCGTCCACCCAGTTGTTGGTGAGGACGCAGGTTTTAAACCCTAGGAAAGGGCTGGTTTTCCCACGCCGGTCCCCCAAAAGCATTTGGTTTCACTTCTCCTCCCCAAGACACATCTCTCAGACCTTCCCAGCCCAAAATTTCCCCTTTACAAGGCTCTGTCTGGAGTAAGATGACCCAGCAGGAGATAACAGGATGCTCAGCAGGAGCTTACGCCCAGTTTGTACCTCTAGAAAAGCAAACCTGAACCTTCAGGACATGAGCCAGAGCTCGGGCAGGGACACTGAGATGCTGAGGATGGACCCATCACAGCGTGGGGTGACGGGCTGCGGCATCCTGCTAATTGCTGGCGGGGCGATTACATGTCTGATGGATTTGGCAGCAGGGCTCGGAATATTTAGTTAGAGATGCTGAGAGAGCACTTTGGTAGAATCGCAGAATCATTTTGGTTGGAAGAACCCTTCGAGATCATCATATCCAACCATTAATTCAACCCTGGCACTGCCCCATGTCCCTGAGAACCTCATGTCCATCTGTCCAACCCTCCAGGAATGGTGACTCCAGCACTGCCCTGGGCAGCCTGTTCCAATGCCCCACAGCCCTTTGGGGAAGAAATTGTTCCCACATCCAACCTCAACCTCCTCCTGATGATGATGATGATGATGATGATGACTGAGCAGGGACCTCATGGTGGGACCAACCAGCACCTCCACGGCAGCCGCTCAGGAGGGCACCAGCACCCCGACTCCATCACCCCGCACCCCAAACCCCCCCTGGCACCCACCGTTCCTCCGCAGCACCCTGGCCGCCTGCAGCAGGGGGGTGTTGATTGTCCCCTTGGCCGCCATCTCGTCGAAGATGCGGGAGATGGAGAAGGTGGCTGGCAGGGTGATGCCCAAGGCAGAGGCTTGCTGCCGGCAGCCCTCTTCCACCTCCGAACAAAGCTGGAAAACACCCACTAAATCATTCCATAAACCCCCAAAAACATAAACCAAAGCCCATCTCGGAGCCTGCGCTCCCCCGGCGCATCGGAGCATCCGCGATGCTCCACGGTTGGTACCCAAGGGCTCACCTGGGACAGGGTGATCTGTCCCTTCATGGCTTTGGCGTAAGGGCTGTCAGAGCCGCCAGCAAACAGCACTTTTTGCAAGAAATTACTGCAAGGAGAAGGAGGGGAGGTCAGCTGGGGGGTACCCCAATACCGGGGGGTCACCCCAATACCAGGGGTTGCTATGGGGATGCTCTGTGCCGGGGATAAGGAGCTGCCTAAATCAGTCCCACTCCCTCTTCCATCATCTCCAGGACTGGAGCATCACTCCATTACCGGACCAGGAGATCGCTGCCCATTTATTTCTCGCTGGCAGTTCAATTACTTCGCCCCGCAGATAAACGAGCAGGGAGTTTCGACATGAACAACAAAAATATAAAATAATGCAAAGAGTAAGGCTATTTTGTAAGCTGCATCTCAGGGAAAATAACTTTCCCCTATCACAAGATCACGAAAGGCCTTCTCAGGCGGCAATAAAACAAGATTATAGCCAACGGGCCTTAGGACAAAGTCGATAAAAACGCAGCTCGGTTAAAAATAAACGGCTTTACCTTTTCCAGCAGGATTGCTGTCATCTTCTTTTTAATATAAAACGAAGCAAAAAATATGCTTGATGGCCTGATAATCTGGGAATTTATTGCTCCATCTGCTCCACGTCCTCCAGCATTTGGCTATTTAATATTTTATTCTTTTTTTTAACTCCTTGCCATTTTTTTTCTTTTAAACAGCCAGGCGCTGCTGGGAAAGCCCAGCGTGTCGGGCGCTACAGACAGAACCTGTTTGGCTGCTGTTTGGGAGCTTCCGCAATTAGTAATTCCCTAATATCTCATATTAAATGGGGCAAAGGGCTCAGTGGGACTTGAGAGGCTGTTTGGGACCCGCTCGGGGATCCAATTGTCTGGGTTTTGTCAGCTCCAGCTTGTGCATTTAGTTGTGTCAGGTCTCAGCGCTGGGGAAGGGATGAACTTAATTAATTATCTTGGTTAATTAAGTATTAGATGCTCTTCTTAGTGCTTCTGCAAACACCCCCTATGGAAACCTGGGGGTTAGTTTTAACTGCTGACCTATACCCTACAACCAGGACAGGATCATCTCCAGCCTGCACCCCACATATACACAGGGACCCCAAGCTGCACCCCACACCCAGGACAGGGGGACCCCACCCTGCACCCCACACCCGGTCCTGCGCTCCTGCTGCCCAGTCGCGCACAGCCCGTGCGGCCGGGCGCCGCACACACAGTATTGTCGCCTCGTCTCTACGTGTCTCGGGCCGAGCGGCGACTGGCCGAGGCGCGGGCGGAAAAGCGCCGCCGGGCTAGGCCGGGCCGGGTCAAGCCATACCTAGGCAGAGCAAAGTCCCGCTCGCAGGAGCCCAGGAAGTGCTGCAGGCTGGGCCCGAAGACCACGCCGCCAAGGTCGAACAACACAGCGCACCGCTCCATGGCCTCCTCACCGGCGGCAACACCCGGACTCGAACCCCTGACCCCGACCCCTCCAGCGAGGAGGCCGCTCCACACTCCCCCGCGGGCCCCGCCCCCGAGGCCTCGCCCCCTGCCTGGGTGCTGCGCTGGGTCCTAGCGCCGCCGTTCGGCGCCTGTCACAGAGGGCACGGGGGCAACCCGGCTTTGTTCCATGAGCACCTTCCCGGTCCCGGGGGGCTTTGGGGACTTCCGTGCCCATGGCTGTGGGTGGCCGCCACTCCACCCGTTCCCTGTCTCTGCTTTCCGGGGTTTTGCCCGTAATCGCTTGTTTTTTTCCCGTTAACGAGGAGTCCGGGACTCCCCTTCAGGTCCCGCAGCACCCCAAGGTGCAGCAGCACCCACTGACCCAACGTGCCTGCACCCAAATCCTAATGGGGCTGAAGGTGGGAAGGAGCGGGGGGGACACAGGCCAGAGCGGCCATATGTGCTGCAGGTGTGCACACACGTGTACACACACAGGTACACACCTGTATGCAGACGTGTTCACATGCACATGCATGTGCATGCATACATGCAGGAACACATGCACACATACATACACACGTGTTCACACCCATGTGCTGGCACACATCTACGTGCAAATGGACAGAGAAAAATGTATGTGTGCAAGCATGCAGACATGCATGTACAGCTACAGGCATGCATGCACACATACAGACATGCATGTACACATACACGCATGCACACACACAGGCAAGCATGCGTACATACAGGCATGTATGCACACATACACACATGCATATACACATGCATGAACACACGCGGGCAGGCATGAACACATACAGGCATGTATTCACACACATGCGCACACACATATGCACATGCGTGCACACACATATGCACACATGTGTGCATATGCAAAACACGTGTGTGTGCACTGAGGCTGCGTGTGCTCTGCCAAGCATGTGCGTGCACACGCGTGCACTGCTGAGCACGAGTGTGCACCACCAGGCATCCGCGTGGGCACTGAGCGCGTCTGCAGGCGCTCAGCACACGCCTGCATGCCAAGCACATACGTGCACACGCGTGAACGCTGCCTGGCCATTTCAGCAGCCCTGAAACCTCCCAAAGAGGCGGCTCCGGGGGGCACACACGACCCCCCGTGCCCCCCAAACCAGCGCTGACATAGTGCCACACCCGTGTCCGTGGCGTGTGCGTGGGGACCCGCCGGCATTGCCGTGGCGTGGCGGCCGCGTCGCCGAGCGGTGAGCGGAGCGGGGGGGATATCGGGGGGATCGGCAGCAGTTTCGCAATCGCAGCCCCGTGCCTCAGTTTCCCCACCTGCCCCACAAGCGGTGGGACGCTGGAGGAGGGGGGAGCTGGGAGGGGCAAGTGCAGCTCTGCACAGCGCAGCAGAGCTGGGGGGGCCTGTTCTTTGCTAACGGGGAGGGGCAGAATTATTTTAGGGGAGGCTCAAGCCCGGACAAGCTACGCATTTATCAGCAGCGGGGCTCGGTGTCCCCCATCCCTTGTCCCCAACGTCCCGCTGTCCCCGGGACCCCCACAACCCCCGCCCGGGGGGTGGATGACCCCCCCCTCCCTGGCTCCCGCCAACTCCCGGGCTTTTCCTCCTCCCATCGCCGCGGGGGCAGCTCCGGCTCAGCCCCCTCCGCTCACCCCAAAGCCGGGGCCGCAGCCCCCCCGCCTTCCAGCCGCCGCCGCACCGAGCCCACATTCCCCCGACGGAAAAAAAGGTGGGAGCATTTTTTTGGGAGGTAGGGGGGGGGGAAGGAAGAATTTTGCTGGGCTGTTGCTATTCCGGTGCAGCCGCGGTGCCAGCGAAATGCCAGCACGGCGACGCCTCTGAGACCCGGCCAACTCATGGCAGGGCTGGGCCGCCGCCGGCTCTGCTCCCCGCTGCCCCGCACTCCCCATTTTCGGGGGGCCCTTTGTTCCGAACTGACCCCCCTCCGACTCCTGCCAGGTGGGGGGCTGAGACCTGAGGAGCTCATTGCACCCCAGGATGCTGCGGGGATTCGGGATGCCCATGGGAGCCCCCTCCTCTCTACAGAGGGGGTTAGGGGGTGCGGGGTGCTGGTGGGGACCCCGTCGAACCCCAAACCCCCGCGGCCGCCGCCTCTGGCACCCGGTCCCGGCGCCAAGACTTTGCGGCGGCGGTTTTGAAAGAGCCGCATTGTCTGCACCCCCCCACCGTCTGCACCCCCCCACCGCGGCCTCCTGCTTTGCCCCGGCTCACCAGGGGGGGCTTGGGGGAACAAGGTACCCCCCGGCAGGATCAGTCCCACCCCAGCCGTTCCAGCCTTCAGCTTAACTCCTTGGTGCCTCAGTTTCCCCATCGCTATGCTCCATGTGTTGTGCTTTGTGAGGGGGGTTGCAGAAAGGGTCCCCCCTCACCCCATTGGGGTCCTTCATGGTGCGCGGATGGTGCAGTACGGCACCCCCAAATCCCAGCAGCCAGAGGGGCAGATGCATGGAAAAATAAGGGTGTTTAGCGGATTTTGCTGGTGTGAACTGGGGGGGACCCCAAAGGTTCTTGGGGGGGGTCTTAGCCGCAGCCTTGACCCCCCCCCGTTTCTCTTTGCTCCTGCAGGACAGCATGGGGGGCCCAAACTGGTGCCTGCTGGTGGGGCTCTGCGCCCTTGTCCCCCCCGTCACCACCCAGGGGGGACCAGAAGAGGACGTGACACCCAACACCGAGCCGGAGGAGCTGGGGTACCGCCTGGCCCAGGATGGGGACCCCCTCCGGGACCCCCAGCACTGCGGCATCACCTTCCGCACCCCCAGCCCTTGCAGCCCCCCTGGGCCGCCCCCCTCCATCTCCCGCCATGAGCTGGATCATCTCAAGGACCTCTTGCAGGACACCAGGGCCAGCCTGAGGGACCTGGAGACGGCGGCCACGCTGGAGGACAACCAGACCCGTTACCAGGACGTCATCACCGAGGCGCTTCCCGCCATCCGGGGGGCCAACCTGGAATTTCGGGAGAGCCTGGAGAACGTCCGCAAGGAGCTGGAGGCTCACGTGGCCGAGACTGATCACCCACAGGTGGCGGAGAAGAGGGAGAAGTGAGTGCCGCACGGGGGGATGGACATGGGGAGATGCTCTGTGGAGCTGATGCCCCAAACTCCATGGGGGAAAGCAGCCCCAGGCTGGGGACACCTTAAAGGGTCTGGGTGTCCCCAAGAGCCCCACAGCCTTTGTGGTGGCTCTTGGGTGACGTGTGGGGTTTGGGTGCTCATCCACGTGCATGTCCCTGCCCTAAAGCCACCGCAGCAGGGACAGCAAGGGGTCCTCGAGGGCAGGGTGGGGGGTAGGATGTGAGGAAGGGGGAGTTGTCACTCCCAAACCAGTGACCCAGCACAGCTGAGCCGCAATGTGATGATGGAGCAGGATGGAGGAGTTGGTTGGGGACATCCCACTGGGACGCCCAGAACTGCAGCATCACCTTCTACACCCCCTGCGGCGATGCTGCTGGGGACACAGGGGACACTGAGCCCCTTTGTCCCCCTCCCCAGGCTGCGGAAGGATGTCCGGGTGGTGGCCCACATGCTCCGTCTCACCAGCCAGCTGGCCCACAGCCTCGAGGCCACGGCCCACCAGCTGCACGCCGAGCTGAGCCAGCGCCTGCGGAGCTCGGCCACCCACGTCACCGCTGTCACCGAGCCGTAGGACAGCGGGACGGGCCCCGTGTCACCCCACGCATGGCCTTGCTTGCTGGTAGGACCCCAACCCGCCTCATCTCCCTGGCTTTTGGGGTGTCTGGGCTCCTCGTCCTGGTCCTGGGAGCCAAGGCTCTGCATGGGGGTTTGTGAAACGGTTGGGCTGGAAGTGGCAGCGCCGGGAGGGGACAGGAGGTGCTACCTGCGATCGGATGCCATCGCACGTGTGGGGCCATCGCATGTAATGCCATTGTATATGTGGCGCCATCACGTGTGTAATGCCATTGCACACGTGGTGCCGTTGCACATGTGATGCCATCACACACGTGATGCCATCATGCGTGTGATGCCATCACACGTGATGTTATAAAAGGTGATGCCATCGCATGCAGATGCCGTTGCACATATGACGCCGTCGTGCGATGCCATTGCACGCATGATGTTGTCACATGGGTGATGCCATTGCACATGGGACACCATCGCACACACAATGCTGTCACACATGATGTCACATGGGTGATGCCATTGCACACGGGACACCATTGCACACACAATGCTGTCACGTGTGATGTTGTCACACAGGTGATGCCATTGCACATGGGACACCATTGCACACACAATGCTGTCACACATGATGTTGTCACACACGATGCCTTTGCACATGTGATGATGCCATCACACACACAATGCCATCATACCTGTGATGCCGTCGCACGCGTGATGCTGGCACACGTGATGTCACACACACAATGTCGTCACACATCCAACGTTGTCACACGTACAGTGCCATTGCACACGTGATGCTGTCACACGTGATGTCACACACACAGTGTCATTGCACATGCAATGCTGTCACGCACACAATGCCATCACACATGCAATGCTGTCACACACACAATGCCATCACGCACACAATGCCATCACGCACACAATGCCATCACACACGCAATGCCATCACTCAGGCAATGCCATCACACACGCAATGCCATCACTCACACAATGCCATCACACACACGATGCCATCACACACACGATGCCATCACTCACATGATGCCATCACACACATAATGCCATCACACATGCAATGCCATCACGCACACAATGCCATCACGCACACAATGCCATCACACATGCAATGCCATCACGCACACAATGCCATCACACATGCAATGCCATCACGCACACAATGCCATCACGCACACAATGCCATCACACACGCAATGCCATCACACATGCAATGCCATCACACACACGATGCCATCACTCACACGATGCCATCACACACACGATGCCATCACACATGCAATGCCATCACACACACAATGCCATCATACACACAATGCCATCACTCACACGATGCCATCACACACACGATGCCATCACACATGCAATGCCATCACGCACACAATGCCATCACGCACACAATGCCATCACACACGCAATGCCATCACACATGCAATGCCATCACACACACGATGCCATCACTCACACGATGCCATCACTCACACGATGCCATCACACACACGATGCCATCACACATGCAATGCCATCACACACACAATGCCATCATACACACAATGCCATCACTCACACGATGCCATCACACACACAATGCCATCACTCACACAATGCCATCACTCACACAATGCCATCACACACACAATGCCATCACGCATGCAACGCTGTCACACACACGACACCATCGCACATGTCACACAGCAGAGCCCACTGCCACCACGTGTCCCCAGCCCCCTCCCTGGGCAAACCCTCTCTGGGGTCTCCGTCCCAGCCCCTCTGCTCCCCTCGCTCCTCTTTGCCCCTGAGCTCTGCGATGTGGCGCCTCTGGCTGGGCAGGGTGGAGGGGATGGGGATGGGGATGGGGATGAACCGCTCAGTACTCAACTGAAGCTGGCACCTCCGCTACTCTCAACCCACTGAGGTTTGGGCAGTGGCAAAACAGCTGGAAGCAAACAAATCCCTTCTTGTTGGTAAGCCATGAGGTTGGAGAGAAGAGCCAGGGCCATCCCAGGGCGCCCCGGCCCCCCAGTGCCCCCCGAGCGGGGTGGGAGGCAGGAGCAGCCCCGGGCAGCGGAATAAAGATGCATTGCGCTCCGCCGCATCAGCCTTATCTCTGTTTCCTCCCCGTCCTCTGCGCTCGGAGGGAAGAGGAGGAGGGATGAGGTTGTTCATACACTGCCCCTCCACCTCCGAAACTGTCACCTCATCCGGAGCCCAGCGAAGGGGACAGACCCCCCAGCATCCACAATGTTCCCACCACCCCCCAGCCTTCAACCCACCATCCCAGCAGCCAACTCCCTTTTTTATTCCCTCCCCAGAAAAATCAATGTTGCTTGTCCTTTTTTCCTGATTAATTTGCTGTGGTCTTACCTGACACATCCTTCTCCCTAATTCCCCTCCTTTGGTGGGCCCGGATCAATCTCCTGGAGCAGCCCGTGCGATATCCAGCTGCTCCCCATCCCTCCGGCATCCATCGCTCCATCTTCCCCGCTCCTCATCACCCAGTTCTGGGGATCCATCCCACACCCAACACCCTCCACAAGCAGCCTTGGGATGCGGCCATGGGCTGAGAACCATGACACAAGGACGGGGCTTTTCTCCTGGGACAAGGGAGGTTTGCCACGGTGGTTTGATACACCCATGACACGGATGATTAAAAACTGGAGTGGTCTGATGCAATCGTGACATCAACGGGACATCTGGATCACCTCAGCATGATGTTCGCATCGATGACATGTTCCTGGAGAGGGGACAACCCGATCTCTGCCTGGCTTTGTCATCAGCTGCCGTGGTGAGATGGTGGGATGTCATCTCCGTGGTCCTCCCCATGGATTTGTGGTACCCAGCATCCCAAGGATGGTGGGAACAGCCCCATGGATGCCAGTAGGATGGGGGACCGGCGGCGGAGCTGGGAGAGCAGCAAATTCCAGTGCCCTCTGTGACCAGATCTGCCTTGTCATTAATCTCCCGGGGGAAAGGAAGCAAATTGTTGGGCAGGTCCCCCGGGGCTGGAAATTGCAGCCCTGGGCTTCGTTTGCAGGAAGGTCGCGCATTAAATTTCCTTGCAGGAAGGAAGGAGAGAGGCTGCTCTGGGTCTTCACCCGGCAGGTCGGGAAGCAGCGCGGAGCTCTGGGTTTCCCATCCTTTCATGGTCGGAGAACCACCTCTGCTGCCCAAAGTAGCCCTGTCCCCACCCCATCCCTGTCCCCTCGGATGGGGACACCTGAGATGGGAACAGGATTGATGCTGGATGTTGCCATGGCTTTGCTTCCCCAGTTTTGCCACCGTCCCCCTGGCAGTGTTTGACGGGGCGAACGTGGAGCAGGGGATGTCACTGCCCACCCAAGCTGCTCTGCCCACGGGTGGGTTGGAACCAAACCTGGGGGTGTGGGGCACATGGGGAAACCCTGCTCTGGTAGGGATGGGGCCAAGCAGCCCCCTGCATCCCCCAACCCTGCAAGAGCCTGGACCTTTGCAATGCCCCTGCAGTGCCCTATATGATACCCTGAGCAATGCCCCACACAATCACAGAATCATGGAATCATTTAGGTTGGAAGAGACCCTCAAGATCATTGAGTCCAACCAATGCCCCATGCAATGCCCCACACATTACCCTGTGCAATACACTGCAGTGTCCTGTGCAATAATCTGTGCAATACCCCATGCAAAACCTCATGCAACGCTCCTTGCATTGCCCCATGCAATACTCCCTGCAATGCCCTGTGCAATAATTTGTGCAATACCCCATGCAATGCCCATGCAAAACCCCATGCAATGCCACCATGCAATAATTTGTGCGATACCCCATGCAATGCCCTGTGCAATGCCCCATGCAAACCCCATGCAATGCCCCACGCAATAATTTGTGCAATGCCCAATGCAAACCCCATGCAATGCCCCATGCAATAATCTGTGCAATACCTCCTGCAGTGTCCTTTGCAATAATCTGTGCAATACCCCATGCAAAACCCCATGCAACGCTCCCATGCAATAGCCCCTGCAATGCCCCATGCAAAACCCCATGCAATGCCCCATGCAATACTCCCATCAATGCCCCGTGCAAACCCCATGCAATACCCGTGCAATAACCTGTGCAATGCCCCATGCAACACCCTGCAACCCCCCATGCAATGCCCTTGCAAAACCTCATGCAACACACTGCGATGCCCCATGCAGTGCCCTACGATCCCCCCTGCAACACCCCGTTCTGTGCTCCAGCTCCTGCACTCTCAGCACTTTTTCTCCTGTTCTCCCTCCCTCTCCCTCCCCACGCTCACACCAAAGCCCAGTACCCCCTTCCCGATCCCCCGTCTGAGCGGCGCCTTGGGAGCGACTGAGAAATCCCCGTCTCATCCAGCCCTTTCCCACCCTGGGGATGCTCTGCCAGCGCATGGGGGTGATGAGGAGGGCCAGGGGAGCTGGTGTCCCTGCAGCCTTCCTCCCCCTCATCCGCCCCCTTCCCTGCCTGGCCATGACTCTTCCCTCCTCCCCCTGTCCCTGTCGTCACCGCCACCACTTCGAGTAAGAGCCGAGACATCGTCACCGGAGCTCAGTCCCCGCCGGAGCCCTGCGTGGCACAGCAGCCCAACCCGGCATCGCGGAGGGAACGGGAATTCGGGGACCCCTCCTCTCTCTTCCCACAGCAGGTAAGGGGGTTCGTGTGGTCCAGGCTGAGTGGGAAGGGGAGCAGCTCTTTTTCCCTGCAAACACCCGTGATTAAAGCTGTTTGCCGAGCGCTGAGGACGGGCAGGGAGTGACGGGGAGGCAGCCGAAGTTTTCCAGCTGTGCCTGAAGTTCTCACCAAAAAACAAACAAAATTATCCCCCTCACTGTCCACCTTTAAAATCCAATAAATATTTATTGTCGCTGGCTCCCTGACTGCACGTCGAGAGCTTTGTCGGGCTCGCCGCAGTCGCGAGCATCCTCCGGTCCAGCCTTTCGCATCCTGGCGGGGCAGGTTCCTGCATCCCTCAGCGAAGTGGTCGGCAGGTACCGGCCAGCAGCATTTCTGCAGGCATGGACGTGCCTCCCGGGGGTCGGCAACGCGGCAAACCTGGTGCTGTGGGGCACAGGAAAACGGTTTGGATGTGGGGAGTCAAGGCAGGGCTGCAGGTACAGGGCAGGACCGGTGTATTGAGATATCTCAGCCAGGAGTGTCCATAGTTTCCTCTCCAGTGCCCGGTGCTTCTCCCCCCGTTTCCCACCCCGCTCCACCATCCATGCATTAATCAGTTGAAAACTGCACAGAAGATGATGATGGGTTCAGGAGGATTTTGTGGGTTTACCGGCTCAGGGAGGAATTTAAGCCAAAGGAGTTTCCTGTTTAGCAACATCAGAGCTGGCCTGGGAACCTCCTTCTCTTGGGGATGGAAGGAGTTGCCTCCTGGAGAGGGGAGGTGGGTCCTGGGGGCACAGTCAGGTGTGCAGGAGTCGCCTTGTAAAGAGGAGAAGATTTTGGGACCTGGGCAGAGCCAGAGATTCGTCCCCTTGCAAAGACTGGCCATACTGGGAGGGGAACCAAACACATCCATGGATAGATGCATGGAAGGATGGATTAATGAATGTACAGATGCATGGATGCACAGATGGGTGGGTGGATGGATGGATGGATAGGCGAATGGATGGATGGATGGATGGATGGATGGATGGATGGATGGATGGATGGATGGATGGGTGGATGGATGGGTGGATGGATAGGTGGATGGATGGATGGATGGATGGATGGATGGATGGATGGATGGATGGAGAGGGTGGACGGTTAAAGGGTGATCCCTCTTCTCAGAAGTGAGTGTTCCTGGAGAAACTAGCCCCAGGACCCGATTTGGGGCTCGGTCTCAGCTCTTGGAGCAGCTGAGATGTTCCTCCCTCCCTCACCCATGGCACATGAAGCAGCTTGGAGTCAGGGAGGGCAGAAGGATGGTTGAAACCAGTTATTTTCTGGTCACCCCAGTAAGGTTTGCAGCACTGGGCTCCATCTCTGCTATTAGATCACCTGGGGACAAGAAACAGGGACAAGATGCTTTGGGGACAATTTCCCTTGACCGTGTCATGGTGGCAGCTCAGATGAGCTCCAGATGCTGGCTTTGAGGGGACCACAGTGTTGAGGTGGCACCACGGTGACAGTGCCACTCTCTGCTGTCTTTCCAGGGATGAAATGTGGGGCAGGTGACTTGGCGGAGGATCTCGGACCACACACCCATGCTGGACTGGCTATGTCCCTCCTGAGGTTCTCCCAGCCCACGTCCAGCTCCACCCATGGCTCCTGCAGCACTCGCTGACGGTGGGGACGCACAGGACACCCTGTCACAGGTCCCCTGTGGTGACTTTCCTCGCTGAGCCTCCTCCCACACCACCACCACCACCATTGCTCCCCCTGATCCCTCCTGGTGGGGATCCATGGGGGACACTGGTACTGGGAGGATGTGGCGCCTGTCCCATGGCATTGTCCCCTTCATCACGTGGTGCTTTGTCACCTTTCAGGCAGGTAAGGACAGCTCTGGCTTTCCATGGGGTACCCAAATTTCCTTTCCTTGGGTGTCACCCACGGGGAAAAAATATGGGGAGAGGAGAGGGGAGGGGAAGCTGAGGGGCACGTGTGCATGGAAAACCAGTTCTCTCCCAGTTTACCCCCACGCAGTCTCCCAGAACCCCCAGTCCTACACCACACGCCCTGCTAGGATGGGGTTCGTGTCTTTGCAGGGCAGCTCGACACCACCTAGACACCTGGGGGGGACAGTCTGCTCTGGGTCACCCCCAGGGGATGTGGCTCTGGGACCCCACATCCAGCCTGTGCAAGCTAAAATGGTGTAGGAATGGGAAAACCATGGATTTTACTCCCACTCCCTGCCAACGCAAGATCACCAAGGAGCTGAGCATCTTGTTTGTCCCTCCACTTGGGACCAGCCCTCCCCAAAACCTCTGAAACCTTCAATGCTGCTCAGCACATCATCCCTGGCCAAAGTTCAACAAGCCTTGCTGGGTATGCCGTGGGGCCATGCACCCATCCTTCTGCAGGGCAGAGCCACCCATTCAACGTCCCTTTGGTCACGCCTCGCTGTGCAAAGCCCTCCCCAGCTCCATCCCTTCCTCCTTCAGTGTCCTCGGACTTGCTGGTGGAAATTTATGGGGCTCTGCAGCGAGCGAGGACGGCCGAGCAATGCGCCGCAAGCTGACGGCATCCAACACCGACATCAACAACTTACAGGCAGAGCAAAAGCGTTGTGTTCCTTCCCAGCCCCAAGGGGGGACTCTGGGTGGGCTGCAGCCACCCCAAGGACTGGGTCACCCCTCACCTTGCAAAGCCAAACCAGTTAGCACCAGTAAGAGCAGCTGGAGGGGACGTGGAGAGGGACCTCAGCCACCCAAGAGGGGGATTTTCTCAGTTGATGCTGCAAGGTTGAACTTGCACCTCTCTCCACCCCCCGGGGCAGCTTTGAGGAGGGAAATTCCCCTCTCCCCATCCCAGGGTGGGGTTCAGCATGGCTTGGGCACCCCAATTCAGTGGGGTCCATCCCCATCTCCCCACAGTCTCCAGCCTGCAGGACCACCTGGGCAGCCATGCCGAGGAGCGTCTCTTCAAGCATCTCTTCACTGGCTACAACCGCTGGTCGCGGCCGGTGCCCAACACGTCCGACGTGGTCATTGTGAGATTCGGGCTCTCCATCGCGCAGCTGATCGATGTGGTGAGTAGCCCTTGTGGCATCTGACTTTTCCCAGTTGGTCCTACTGGTCTGCGAGACTAGGGGCTGGGGTCCCTGGTGGGAGGTTGGGTTTGGGCACCAGCAACCTCTTGGCCATCTCCACCGGGTGACGAACCACCCACCCTGCCTCCCTCAGAGCCCCAACGAGCAGCAGGGTCTGCATCCCTCCTCTCCATCCCAAACCCTCCCTTGATGCAGGAGAACATCGAGGAAAAACGTGGTTCTTCATCCCTGCCATGTCCTTACCCACTATCTACCTGCCCTGGGGCACATCTGGGCTTTTCTGTCCATCCATCCCTCATTCCTCCCATGCACAACCATCCATCCACCCATCTACCTGTCCATCTGTCTACCTATGTATCCACCTATCTACCTGTCCATCTATCTAACCATCTATTCACCTATCAACCTGCCTACCCATCCATCTGTCCCTCCTTCCACCCACCTCTTCCACGGGACTGTACATTTGTCTGTCCATCAGAGCAGCTCAGAGCCTTACGCTGCAATTTGCTATTTCTTGCTGCCATCTAGTGAGAAGATTTCTCAGAGAAATATAGTCTCTCCTTGGACTTGTAGCAGTTGCTTCCAGGAGCTGAACCCCAGATGCGGAGTGCAGAAAGTGAAAGCAGTGATTTGGGGGAAGATGCAGTGATGGGACAAGCACTCTCCTCATCTCCCCTCACCTCTCCCTCTTTCCCACCGCAGGATGAGAAGAACCAGATGATGACCACGAATGTCTGGCTGAAGCAGGTAGGAGCCTTGTCCCGTGTCAAGGAGGGGACAGCCTTTAGGACCAAGTCCCCTTGGTGGCATCTCCATGTTGCTGTTCCTCTGGGGGATGCTGCCAGAGGAGGAGGCATCGGGCAGCTCTGCCCCATCAGACACAAGGTGACTTGGTGCCTTCCCCTCCATGTCTCCCTCCAGGAGTGGAGCGACTACAAGTTGCGCTGGGACCCCGCGGAATTTGACAACGTCACCTCCATCCGGGTGCCCTCTGAGATGATCTGGATCCCTGACATCGTGCTCTACAACAAGTGAGTGATGCTGCCAAGATGGGGCGCCCCTACGGCATGCTACTCCATCCCATCCCATCCCACCCCACCCCACCCCACCCCATCCCATCCCATCCCATCTCATCCCATCCCATCCCTTCATCCTCCTCCGACCTTCACACCTCTCCATCCCTGCAGTGCCGACGGGGAGTTCGCCGTGACCCACATGACGAAGGCCCACCTCTTCTCCAACGGCAAGGTGAAGTGGGTGCCGCCTGCCATCTACAAGAGCTCGTGCAGCATTGACGTCACCTTCTTCCCCTTCGACCAGCAGAACTGCAAGATGAAGTTCGGCTCCTGGACATACGACAAGGCCAAGATCGACCTGGAGAACATGGACCACCACGTGGACCTCAAGGATTACTGGGAGAGCGGCGAGTGGGCCATCATAAATGCCATTGGCACCTATAACTCCAAGAAGTATGACTGCTGCACCGAGATCTACCCCGACATCACTTTCTGCTTCGTCATCCGTCGCCTCCCGCTCTTCTACACCATCAACCTCATCATACCCTGCCTGCTCATCTCCTGCCTGACCGTGCTGGTCTTCTACCTGCCCTCCGACTGTGGGGAGAAGATCACCCTCTGCATCTCTGTCCTGCTGTCCCTCACCGTCTTCCTGCTGCTCATCACGGAGATCATCCCCTCCACCTCGCTGGTCATCCCTCTCATTGGCGAGTACCTCCTGTTCACCATGATCTTCGTCACGCTCTCCATCATCATCACCGTGTTCGTCCTCAACGTCCACCACCGCTCCCCCAGCACCCACACGATGCCCCACTGGGTCCGTAGCTTCTTTCTCAACTTCATCCCTCGCTGGCTCTTCATGAAGCGGCCCCTGGCGCTGCCGCCCCCCGAGGGGACCGCGGGGCAGTACGACCTCTCGGGGACCAGGCTCAGCACCTCCCGGTGCTGGCTGGAGACAGATGTGGATGATAAATGGGAGGAGGAAGAGGAGGAAGAAGAAGAGGAGGAGGAGGAGGAAGAGGAGAAGACATACCCCAGCCGCATGTCCCAGGCGGGGTCCCACAGCCAGAACACCCAGTGCCGCTATGGCTGCAGACGCCAAGCCGGGAAGGTGGCGGGGGGCTCAGCCCCCCGGGCGCCCCCCAAGGTGGAGGAAGAGGAGGCGGTGGGTGCGGAGAAGGGGCTGGTGCTGTCCCCCAGCATCCTGAAGGCCCTGGAAGGGGTTCAGTACATCGCGGACCACCTGCGAGCTGAGGACGCTGACTTCTCGGTGAGTGGGCACCCCCAGGGCTGGGGGGGTAAGGGGGGGGGGGTCCTCACCCTGGGTGCTGCCTCCCGCCACTTGGACCTCCCTGGGGGGTCTGTGCTGAGACCCCTGATCGGTTCCTTGGCTGCTGAGGACCCAATGCTGGGGAGAAGATCAATGAGATGCCTGGTCCATGGGGTCAGTTGAAGGTTCCTCCAGCTGTGGGAATATTGGAGGTCCCTCTGTTGTCCCTGGAGAGCAGAGATGGCCCATCCTGCTCTGCTGGGACCTGGTTCAGGGGCTGCACCCCTATTTCTACCCAAGTGGTTTCAGAAATCCCCGGGTGGGATTTGCTGTGCCCCAAGCAGCCTTCCCAGAGAGGTCCATCCCTAGCCCTGCTTCTCCAGGGCTCTACCAAGGTATCTCCTCATGCTGGGGAGCCCTGGGTGGTCTCCTAACCCCAGAGGGTCCTCCCAAACGATGGGGCCACATCCTGTGTCCAGGCTCACAGCCCCTCTCTGCTCGGCAGGTGAAGGAGGACTGGAAGTACGTGGCCATGGTGATCGACCGCATCTTCCTCTGGATGTTCATCATCGTCTGCCTGCTGGGCACCGTGGGGCTGTTCCTCCCGCCCTACCTGGCGGGGATGATCTAGGGACCAGGCTGTGGTGGGGACGGTGGGCAGTGCAGGGTCCCTCCTCCCGGGGAGCAGGCACGGTGGAGCCCATGTCCAGGTGAACCTCACCTCTCCCCAGGAGAACCCAGTTCCAACCATGGAGGACCCGTGGGTGCCAAATGCAGGGTGGAGCAAGGGCTGTGTGAGGGGTGACCTGGGGACGGTGCGGAGGGACAGCTCCTTGCCCTCCTGCCCGGGGTGGTCTCGGATGTCCTAGCATTGAGGAAGGCACGGGACAGCTTCCCCATTGCCTGAGCACAGCCTGGAGGCATCTAGGAGAGGTTTCTGCTTCCTTGAGCTGTTGTAAGTCCCACTCAAAACCCAAGAGCCGTGTGTCCAACGTGCTGGGCAACCTCACAGATGCCTTAGGATGCATTCTGACTGCAGGGTGCTCAGGACCACGGGCTGGCACGGCTGAGCATGACATGGGGCAGGTGATAATGCTTTGCATGGTCCACGCAGAAGGTTGTGAGCTGGTGGTCCCTGCTCGGCTGCATGGTTTAGGGGTCTCTGCTCTGCAAAGCCCAGCCCAAACATAGACCCTCTGCAACCCACCAGCATGAGAGGTTGTTTCCACACCATCCCCAACTAGAGCTCATGGCAGCAGGAGACAGAACAGCTGTCCCAGGTGGCCAAGAGGCCACCAGCATCCTGGCTGGAACCAGCACTGGTGTGGCCAGCAGGCCCAGGGCAGTGACCGTCCCTGTGCTGGGACCTGGGGAGGCCAAACCGCCAACCCTGGGGCAGTTCTGGGCCCCTCACGCCAAGAAAGGCCTTGAGGTGCTGGAGCGAGTGGAGAGAAGGGAACGGAGCTGGTGAGGGGCTGGAGCACAAGTGTGATGGAGCGGCTGAGGGACCTGGGGGGTTCAGCTGGAGAACAGGAGCTGAGGGGAGACCTTCTGATCTCTGACCTGCCTGAAAGGAGCTTGGAGCCAGGGGGGTCGGGCTCTGCTCCCCAGGAACAAGCGCCAGGAGCAGAGGAAACGGCCTCACGTTGCGCCAGGGTAGGTGACAGGCAAGCACGGGCACAACAGGACTTTGCGCATGGTTTATCTCAGCCGGAATGACAGCGCTGTGGGAAGATGCTGGGGAAAAAGCCCGAACCGGACGGTTTCCAACTCAAAAAGCACAAACCGAACAGAGAGTTAGTTGTTCTGCCGCCGTTGCTCAACACGGAGCAGCTCAGAGAAAAATGCATCTGGAAGAGGCACCGTTCTCCTGGTCTGTGTCACCGAAGGCTGCGGTCCCCGGTGTCCCATCCCTCCTCGTGCTCTGCGGGCCTGGGGACGGGCACCAGCCACCCGCGCCGGACCCACCTCCCATCATTAAATAAATTCTTCTATACTATGTACAAGGAAATGCAAATGGTCCCTCCAGCCACCACTCTGATGGCCCCTGGGGACCCCCGTGAAGTCTCCTGGGATGCCAGCTCCCCCAGACGCTGTGACCCCAGCTCAGGGTCCAGGTCCCCATCACGACATGCCGCCCGCGGCCGTCTGTCCTCGGACGGACACACGGACCTGCTGGCAGCCGGGGAGCCGCCGAGCCAGAGGGATCTTCAGCTGCCTGTGGGGACAGCCAGGTCCCCCCTAGTCCTTTGTGGGGAGGAGTCACCAGATGCCTCCCTCCTTCAGAAGAGCGACGAGATGATGATAAAGACACGAGCGGCTGCGGGAGGAACGGGGGACAGGGAGAGCAGGACGGCGAGGCCACGGGGGACACACAAAAGCCAGCTCCTCCGCAACGCCCTCCTCCATCTCCACCGACCCACGTGTGGTGGTCCCTCTCCTCCTCTTGTTCTCCACCCCTTCTCCTTCCCTCACTCCAAGCACAGCTTCACCAGGTTGGCCTGGACCTTGGCTTGGTCCACGGCATCCAGGAGGTTCTTGGCGTCCACGGCCAAGGTGTGAGAGGCCGTCAGCATCTGCCGCTTGCACTCCTCGCTCAGCGAGGTGACGGCGTTCTGCTGCGCCAGGCGCATCTTGTTGATGAGGTCGGCCAAGTCCTTGTTGAGCAGCTTCTGGGTCCCCTCGATCTGATCGGGACATGCAGGGGTTAAAGGCACGGGTGCCACCAGCATCCAACCCCACACCAGACCCCTCTTCCTCCTCCCTGGTCCTACCTCAGTGCGGGAGCTGGCGGGCAGGACGGGCAGGATCTCGTCGACGCTGCCGATCAGCTTCCGCAGGGACAGGCCCACGTTCTGTGGGGACAGTGGCAGGGTTGGCGTGGTCCATGGCATGGGGAAGCGGGGCATGCGAACAGTCTGGGCCACTGAGTCAGGGATCCCGTTTGGGAGAGGAGCACAATGGGACACATGACCCAAGGACCCAACAGAGGAGCAGGGCATGTAGGAAACTCCCATCATTGACCCAAGGACCCAACGCAGGTCTGGGACACGTTCAAAACACTCCCATTATTGACCCAGGACTCAATGGAAGAAGAAGAGATGTTGGAAATTCTCCTATCGTTGACCCAAGGACCCAATGGAGGGGCAGGACATGTTGGAAATGCTCTCACCATTGACCCAAGGACCCAGTGGAGGAGCAGAACACATTGGAAATGCTCTCAGCATTTACCCAAGGACCCAATGGAGGAGCAGGACATGTTGGAAATGCTCTCACCGTTGACCCAAGGACCCAAAGGAGGAGCTGGAAATGTTGGAAATGCTCTGGCCATTGACCCAAGGACCCAATGGAGGAGCTGGGAATGTTGGAAATACTCTCACCATTGACCCAAGGACCCAGTGGAGAGGCAGGACATGTTGGAAATGCTCTCACCATTGACCCAAGGACCCAAAGGAGGAGCAGGACACGTTGGAAATGCTCTCACCATTGACCCAAGGACCCAGTGGAGAGGCAGGACATGTTGGAAATGCTCTCACCATTGACCCAAGGACCCAAAGGAGGAGCAGGACACGTTGGAAATGCTCTCATCATTGACCCAAGGACCCAAAGGAGGAGCAGGACACGTTGGAAATGCTCTCACCATTGAGCCAAGGACCCAAAGGAGGAGCAGGACACGTTGGAAATGCTCCCTCCTACATGTGCAAGACCTTCCCGAGAAGGATGCTTGGCAGGAGTCTCTCAGCAGACTCATTTCCAGCTCCCTCATTACCCCTCCTGGCGTTGCCCCCTCCCTGCCCACCCTACCTTCACCACCAGGATGTACCCCTCGGGGGGCAGGAGGCTGATCTCATTCTTCAGCTGCAGCACGGCCCGCACCAGGTCCATGACGTTGCTGTACACCGTGTCATCTGTGCGGTCCAGGTTGGCGGTGGGGGCGGGGTGGACGGACTGCTGGGGAACGGGGACACAACGGTGATCAGATGGACCGAGGGGGCGAGGAGGGAAGCACCAACACGTATGGGGAGCCCTGGTCAGACCCACCCATGACCCCAACGCTGGTGGGTCTGTCTGACCCCTCTGTGGCCTGGGGCAGTCAGAAAAGTCCCATCCTGCAGATGATGGAGGGGAAGGAATGAGACCGCAGAGATGGAGAAGGAGAACCAGGACCACGGTGGCTCTGTGCAGAGAGGTCTTACCTGCACCACGAGTCTTGGTGGCTTCTGGGGGGGCCCCGTGAACTCCGCTACGCCGTCAGTAATGGAAAGGAAAGAGGGTCACTCCAGACGGTCCCCTGGACAAGCTGCAAGACCCCTGGGACCCATGACATGTCCTACACCATGTCCCATTGCAGCTGGACACCCCGACCAACCAGCTGTGCCACCTCCCCACATGGTCAGACCCCCTTGGACGCCCCATGCCCACGACAGGCGGGACCCCCCACCACAATCTGGGGCTTCTTCCATGGAGGATCCCAAATCCAGGAGGGATCCGACCCCCGAGGCTCCTTGCGGCTCAGCGCAGGGCACCCCGCTCACACCCCCAAAGTGGGTGCCAGGGGCAGCCCCCCGACCCTGTGCAGCTCTGGGCACTCACTGTAATCCGTCTCCTTCTCCGGGAGCAGCTGTGGGGGCAAAAAACAGCAAATGAGAGGAAAAAAGTCCTGGCAAGAGGGAGCAGAGAGGGAAGGGGCATCACCATCCCCTCCTGCGGTGGGGAGCTCCGCACCACCAGAATTTCACCCCATTAACGCTTTTTGATTAATTTTCCCCATGCGAGGGGTGTGTATATAAGTATTTATCACCCACCCATGCCAAAACAAATGGGAACCTCTGGACATCCCCCAAAAGAAGGACTCCCTGCACCCAAATACACCGGGACCCAGCAGCTTCACCACTCACCGGAGGAGGGTTGTTGTTCATAAACACCATCGGGTCCTGCAAAAGGGGAGAAGCTTTGTGAGAAAAATAGGGAAATAAAGGAAAAAAAAAGGGATTTTCCTGATTTCTGGGGGGACTCGTGAAAAATGTCATGGGAACAGAGCTCTGCAGGGTCTGGGGATGTGTAAGGGGAAGGGGCTTCATGTGCATCTTCATCCCATCTCTATCCCATCCCATCGTCCCGATGGGCTCCTGGGATACCAGAAACCTCAAAGTGCTGCTCGAATTAAAATGAAGGTGAATTCCAAGCGCTGTTTGCAGCCTCGGTGGTGGGGGAGCTGGACTTTGCTTTATTTGCTGCGTGAAGTCAATCCAATAAAAGATTTCCCATCTCCTTCCAAGCCTGTCTCACCACAAGCTGATGCATTAGTCACACGACAGCTATTTCCAAGTCCTTATTTCAAAAAGCTTTATAAAAGCTCATTAAGACATGACTGAATGTATTTAAAAATTGCCCAAGTTTCCGAATATTCGTTTTGAAATCAAGCAGCTCTATGAGATTTTTAAGGATGCAAAAAATAAAGAGGTGCAAGAGGTTTGGCTACCGGAGGAGCTGTTCCCTCAAGGAAAAGTGGCTTTTCCGGCCATGAAAATCAACGTAAATGGTTTTTGTGGCTCTTCCAGCACTTTTGTGATGGTGCAAGAGCTGGAGACGGCCCAAGGGCACTTACCAGGGACTTCTCCTCCTGCCGCAGCCACTGGTAATCCTCCACCATCTGCTTCTGCTGCTTGTCCAGCACCTGCTGCATCTTCAGCCTCTCCATCTCCCAAAGCTTCTGCGCCTCCTCCCTGCTGCTGGGACGCAGGAAATCCTCCTCCTGGTGTGTGATGGGGGTTCAGGACTCAGAGAACCCCCCAGTTTTGGCACCGGGAGCCAGAGCCCCGCTCCGCGCATGCAAGCCATGCACCGGACCCCAACAGCCATGCACCCCCAAACTGGATGTGGGGAGCACTTGTGGTTTCCAGCAGGGACAGGAAACCACTGGTTGGCCCCAAATCTCCCACCACCACATTCCGGAACTTTCCGTGGGGCTGGGGAGCAGCTCACCGTGCCCGTGGCACCACGGCGGTGCCGGCACAGACAGAGCGGCTCAAGATGCACCCCACCATCCAGCTCTGATTTTGGGGCTAAAGTAACCGAGTCCAGGCTGCAAACCACCACCAGCATTTCAAGTGACACCACCCAGAGTGAGAAGCTGACCCAAAGCTCCAAGGAGCAGCAGCCACACGTCCCCTGTCATTTTTGGGGACACCGCGCCAATGCTCATCCACCAACATGCGCTCACAGCAATGTGTGTGCAAATTTGTGTGTTGGGGGGGCTGGTGACACTCCAGAGCCCTTCATGGGCTTGATGGCTTCATCCTGCAAACAGCACCTATGGGTGATGCGGTTTGTCCCTCCCGCAGCCGGGGTGGCAGCGACATGGAGCTGAAAGCAGCGCAGATGGCAGCGCGGAGCGGAGCGCGGTGCAGCCAGCATCCCTCCTCCCGCCCGGCCCTTGCCTCCTGCCACGTCCCCAGTGTCCCCAGGGTGTCACCATGCGGGGCTGGGACGTCCTCCGGATGCTGCAGAACTTGGGCATCCCTCTCTTACCCTCATGCTGTGGCGCTTGAGGACGTTGTGGCGGTTGAGCGGTGGGGTGTGCAGGGAGGTGGCCGGCGACTGGTACTCGACGGGGCTGGTGAGGGTGGGCGAGCTGGCACACAGACCCTCGGGGACCTGCGGGGGGGCAGCGGGGCGGCGCGGGCACAGAACAAGGCGACGGGGGGTTAGTGCAGACAGACAGACAAACAGAGCAGACAATGCAGGGAACAGCGGCTTTTGCGCCAGGAGCCTCTGGTCTCATCTGTGCAGCAGAATCAGGACCTTCCTCCTATTCAGCTCTTCTTCACTCTGAGCCCATACGGGCTTGAGACCTCCAGTGCTGCTGCCTGGACCCTGCCTGACCCCAAAAGGGCACCCAAAATAGTCACTCTTGAGGATTTCACAGAACCCCAGGCTGGCTGGAGTTGAAGGGATCTCTGGAGATCCCCCAGTCCAACCCAGCTGCTCACGCAGGGTCACAGAGCAGATCCCACAGGTGGGTCCAGGGGGTTTGAATGTCTCAGAGCAGGAGACTCCACACCCGCTCTGGGCAGCCTGGGCCAGGCTCTGGCACCTCCCAGCAAACAAGTTTCTGCTCATGTTCACATGGAGCCTCCTGTGTTTCAGTCTGTGCCCGTTGCCCCTCACCCTGGCGTTGGGCACCACTGAACAGAGTCTGGTCCATCCTCTGACACCCACCCTGACATATTGATCCATTGATCACATCCCTCTCAGCTTCTCTTCTCCAGCTCAACAGCCCCAGCTCTCTCAGTCTCCTCATCACAAAGATGCTCCAGACCCCTCAGCATCTTTGTGTCCCTCCCTGGACTCTCTCCAGTAATTCCTTGTCCTTCTTCACCTGGGGAGCCCAGCACTGGACCCACAACTGCAGATGGGGCCTCCCCAGGGCAGAGCAGAGGGGGAGGAACAACCTCCCTGACCTGCTGCTCACACTCTTCCTCATGCACCCCAGGTCCCATTGGCCTCTTGGCCACAGGGCACATTGTTGGCTCATGGTCACCCTGTTGTCCGCCTCGATTCACCCTAATGATGCTGTGGGACCAGCACCAGCCCTTGCAGAGCACGCCCAAACTCAGCCCAGGTAACACCAGAAGCAGCAAAACCTCCTCTCCTCCCAGCTGTGCCTGCAAACCAGCCAGTGCCCGGGTGCAACGTGCCCTTCTATGGGGCAAACACCTCTCTGCCAGCCCAAAGGGATGGACAACACACAGGCAAGGAGCGCTGAGCCCTGAGCAGCACAGGGTCCTGCTTGCAAGGCATCAAGAGGCACTTGGTGGTGGTGTGGGACACCCTGGAGCCCCAAAAACCATGAGCCCCTAAGGGCTCGAGCTCCAGGCAGGGCTTTCCGGCACTGACCCCATTGCTCAGATCCCCATGAGGTGCTCCAGATGTCCAGCCTCACCTGGAACTGCAGCTTGGGAGCCAGGAGGTTGCTCTGGGGTGGTGGTTTGTACCTGGGTCTGCTGGGCTGTGAGGAGAAACACACAATGGGTGCAAGATCGGGGAGGTCCCACGTCTGCAGCACCCATGGGTGGGTCGAGGTGGGGAGATGAAGCCGCACGGGCTCTGGCCTCTCCTCACCTTGGGAGGTGGCTCCTGGTAGGACGGTGGCTCCATGATTTTGGGAGGCCGGTGGCGGTTGTTCCTCTCCTGCTCCTTGGCCAGTTCCTTCTCCATCAGGTAAATGTCGCTGCGGGGGGACAGAGAGGGTGACAGTCCCAGGAGACAGCATTGGCACACCTGCCATACCCCAAAGTGTGGATGGGCCGTGGAAAACATGAAGGAGGGAGGAGAGATGGGAAGAGCAAAGGGAAAGGAGCAGGAGGACAGAGTGTGTTCCTGGCCAGCCACACCAGCATCACCGCAGAATCACAAGATGGTTTGGGTGTGAAGGGACCTTCCCAGCTCCTCCAGTGCCCCCTGCCATGACAGGGACATCTGCACCAGCTCAGGCTGCTCAGACCCCGTCCAGCCTGGCCTGGGATGTCTCCAGGGATGGTTCAGCCACCACCTCTCTGGCCAACCTGGGCCAGGCTCTCACCACCCTCAGCACAAACAATTTCTGCATCGTCAGTTCCCCCACATCCCCACTCACCTCAAGCTGCAAACCAAGTCCTTGAACTTGGGCCTTTCGCTGGGGTCGTAGTCCCAGCAGCGCGTCATGAGGGTGTAGAGGACGGGGGGGCAGAGGTCGGGCTTGGGCAGGCGGTCGCCCCTCTCCAGCACCCCGATGACGTCCTTGTTCTCCAGCCAGAAGAAGGGCTGCTTGCCGTAGCTCAGGATCTCCCACATGCACACGGCTGGGGGAGCAACAGGAGCAACCTCAAGTGATGTGAAACTTGGGGCAACAGCCCCTCCGCTTGGGTTTTTGGGGATGCGGTGACATTGCCACGCTTTGCTGTGCGGCGTCAAGTCATAGAATCACAGAATGGTTTTGGTTGGAAAAGATCTTAAAGATCATCGAGTCCAACCATAACCCAGCACTGCCCTGTGTCCTGAGAACCTCATGTCCGTCTGTCCAACCCTCCAGGGCTGGTGACTCCAGCACTGCCCTGGGCAGCCTGTTCCAATGCCCCACAGCCCCTTGGGGAAGAAATTCTTCCCCACATCCAACCTCAACCTCAATTGGCTGATCGGCCTTTCTGCTCCTGGGGTGGAAAATGCAGAGGAAAGGGTTGCCCGCTCCTGGTCACTGTTGGCCATAGGGCTGTTTGGGATGGACAGACAGACAGACGAGCTCCAGAGGCCATGGGGATGGGCTGATGGGCAGGGGTGTGGATATTTGCAGGGAGCAGAGTTTAACTCAGCCCCCCGACTGTCTTGAATTCACTGGAGGAAGCACCTACTGATGGTTGAGTTGCAAGAAGCTCTGCACCAGAAACCCCTTCCCCAAGGTCAAGGTTGGGACAACCCCACTGTTCTGAAGCAGGATTTGTCCCTGAACATTGAGATAATGCCCCGGGGGGTGGACAATACCCAGGACACTGCTCCATCTCCATCCGACCACATACCAAACATCCAGACATCACTGGCCGTTGTGAAGCGGCGGAAGTTGATGGACTCGGGTGACATCCACTTGATGGGGAGACGGGTGATGGATGCTGGAGGGAAAGACAGAGGGTGGTTGTGGTCACTGGTGGGGACGGATCAGCCCCAGTGCAGGCAGCGAGGTCTCACCGAGGTCTCCACTCTCACAGAGCCCCAACCACATCATGCAGCTCTTACCTTTATAATACTCCTCATCCTCGATGTACCTGGAGAGCCCAAAATCACCCAGCTTCACACACTCCGGGGAGGCCACCAAGATGTTCCTGACGGCAATGTCCCTGCAAGGAGAGAGCCTTGGCTGGGGAGGAGGGATGGAGCAGGGATGGAGGAGGGATGGAGGAGAAGGGATGGAAGAGGGATGGAAGAGGAGGGATGGAGGAGGAGGGATGGAGGAGGAGGGATGGAGGAGGAGGGATGGAGGAGGAGGGATGGAGGAGGGATATAAGAGGGATGGAGAAGGGATATAAGAGGGATGGAGAAGGGATATAAGAGGGATGGAGAAGGGATATAAGAGGGATGGAGGAGGGATGGAGGAGGGATGGAGGAGGGATGGAGGAGGGATGGAGGAGGGATGGAGGAGGGATGGAGGAGGGATGGAGGAGGGATGGAAGAAGGATGGAAGAAGGATGGAGGAGGGATGGAGGAGGGATGGAGGAGGGATGGAGGAGGGATGGAAGAAGGATGGAGGAGGGATGGAGGAGGGATATAAGAGGGATGGAAGAGGGATGAAGGAGGAGGGATGGAGGAGGGATGGAGGAGGAGGGATGGAGGAGGAGGGATGGAGGAGGAGGGATAGAGGAGGAGGGATGGAGGAGGGATGGAGAAGGGATGGAGGAGGGATGTAAGAGGGATGTAAGAGGGATGGAAGAGGGATGGAAGAGGGATATAAGAGGGATGGAAGAGGGATGGAAGAGGGATGGAGGAGGAGGGATGGAGAAGGAGGGATGGAGAAGGAGGGATGGAGAAGGAGGGATGGAGAAGGAGGGATGGAGAAGGAGGGATGGAAGAGGGATGGAGAAGGGATGGAGAAGGGATGGAGAAGGGATGGAGAAGGGATGGAGAAGGAGAGCTCACACCCGGACAAGAAGGGTCTACAGCAAATGATACTGCCAACCTCTGCTCGCTCCTGCTCCCCGCAAACTGTCCCCCCACAGTGCCTGCTGTCCCCTGCCTCTCCTGCCACCCTGCACGGCTCCTTGTCCCTCCTGTCTCACCTGTGCACACAGTTGATGGCCTCCAGGTAGGCCAAGGCTTTGCTGATCTGCAGGGCGTAGAGAATGAGCGTGGGCACGGCCAGACAGGGCTTGTTCTGCTCCAGGTACTGGCCCAGCTGCAAAGGGACAAACGAGGGGGCTCAGAGACCCAGGGGACAGAGCAGGGAGAGACAGAGGGACAGGTGGGACCCCCGCTCACCTCTCCGTAGGGATAGAGCTCCATGATGATCCAGGTGGGCTCCTCCTCTGCGATGCCAATGAGCTTCACGATGTGAGGGTGGTCCAGCTTCTTCATCAGCACTGTGGGGACACCAGGTCAGACCCCCTGCAATGGGGGGACCCCCCTCCAGGAGCCCTGTCCTGGGGTGGGGGGACAGGTCCCTGCCATGGAGCCAGAGATGGAGCAGAAGGAACTAATGTCCCTAAAGGGGATGGGGCTCCATCTTCCCAGGGATTTCCATCCAGGTGGTGCCCATCTGCTCCTACATGTGGATTCCACAGCTTTTCTTCCTCCGCCATAGCCTTCCCTCCCATAAATCAGGTATTTTGGAGAACAGCCAAGTCACTGGGCTCCTTCCAGCCTGTCCCGCATCGCAATGGCAACTTGTCCCCAAGCAGGGACCAGGAGATGCCAGGACGGGATGGAGATGGGATGGAGAAAGGATGAGGAAGGGATCCATCCCTTCTCCATCCGGTCTCTAACATCCCACCATTACAATGCTGCAAACACCAACTGCCCCACACATCTGTCCAGGCTCCATGCACCCCACAAAGGGCAGCGGGACCCCCCAAAGGGCAGCAGGACCCCCCGATGTACCCGCTTCGCTCAGGAACTTGTCCCTGTTCTCGGGGCTGCAGTCCTTCTTGCAGGTCTTCACGGCCACGTTGACCCGCTCCCCTTTCTGCCAGGAGAAGAAGGGGTGGGGGGCGCTGTACCCGGCCCCCCGGCCATGGAGGGGGCAGGGGCAGGGCAGGAGGGACAGGACGCTCACCGGGGTGGTGTAGATCCCCTCATAGACCTCTCCAAAGAAACCTTCTCCGAGGATCCTGCCCAACGTGACGTCCTCCCGGGAGATGCCGTAGTGCTGGGCTTCATGGACAGCGGGACAAGGGGACAGGGGGACAAGGGGACAGAGTGGCAGTGCCAGCATGTGGAAAGCTGCCTGCACCTCTGCCTATGCCATGGGCAGAGCGCCTCATACTATGTGGGAGATGCTGATGGTACCAACCCCCTCCATCACCCCCCAGCAAGGACCCCGAGGTCCTGTCCCATGGCACGTGGAGTGACATCAGCTCATTCAGCCCTGTTTTGGGTTTCTTTTTTGGGGCAGGGGGGAGTGAAGGCAAAACCTTGTCCTCAGTTTTGGGGGGATGGTGTGGAGAATGGGGGTGGGCAGGAGGAGGTGGGAGAGCTTGGTTGGGGTGGTGGCACCTACCTCCAGACCTCGGTCGTGAAGATTCATCGGCGATTTCAGCATAAATATCGGAGTCTGGGGGTAAAAAGGAGGTTGCAGGCAGGGATGTGGGCAGAGGTGCTGGGATGCAGGCACAGATGCGGGCAGGGATGCTGGGATGCAGGCAGGGATGCAGGCACGGATGTGGGCAGGGACACTGGGATGCTGGCAGGGATGCTGTCAGGGATGTTGGGATGCAGGTAGGGATGCTGGAATGCAGGCAGGGATGTGGACAGGGATGCAGGCACGGATGCGGGCAGGGACACTGGGATGCTGTCAGGGATGCTGTCAGGGATGCAGGCAGGGATGCTGGGATGCAGGCAGGGATGCGGGCAGGGATGCAGGCAGGGATGCAGGCAGGGATGCAGGCAGGGGGTTTCTTGCAGCATCCCCAGCCTGCAGCATTTCCTGCAGCCAACCCAGCCCTTCCCAGGCTGTTCTGCTGCATCTCAAGCCCCCAGACAAAGGGCTGGGGGGCGTCCAGCTCCATGGAACCCCCCCCAGATCCTGGGGCAGGGGTGTCCTGCAGCCCCCTTGTCCCTCCGTGGGGTGAAAAAGGAAAAGAGCCGAACAACTCACCCATGCTGGCGCTGTCGGACAACAGGGACTGCCGCTCAACCAGGTGCCTGGCAGGGGGAGGTGGAGGGGGTTAGGGAGAGGGGTGAGGGGATAGGATTTGGGGGCTCTCCAAAAATTCTGGGTCAGGGCTACTCACGGGGCTGGGATCTGGGGCAGGCTGATCCTCTTCTCCCGCTCTGTGGAGGGGACAGCACACAGTCATATCCCAGTGCCCCCCCCAGAGCCTGATGGGTGCTGGGACCCCCCCCGAAACCTCAAGCACATATGTGGTGAGTTTGGGGGTCTGAGCTGAGCTCAGGTTAAAGCCACGGCTGATGCACAGGGGGAGAAAGGCTCAGGGGGGCACAGGTGGGGACCAGCAGAGTCAATCCCCCCATCACAGCATCATGGGCACTGGGGACCCCTCAAAACCTCACCCACACATGCAATGAGTTTGGGGGTCTGAGCTGAGCTCACACCAGAGCCACAGGTGATGTTGTGGCCATGGAGAAAGGCTCAGGGGGGCACAGGTGGGGATCGGTGTCCCCGGGGCGCTCACCTCTCCGGGGGAGGATGATGAGGGAGGTGTCCGAGCCCCCTTGCAGGCGGCAGTAGCCGTCGATGAGGTCGGCCATGTTCTCCGCCTCGGCCAGAGACGCCGTCTTGATCGCCAGGGACTGGGGTGGACAGCGGGGAAACGGGGGTGAGCCCAGAGCTGGGGTGGGGGTGATGGGGTAGGGGGTGCTGGGGTGGGTCTCCCCATTTTCTCCACCTTGGGGTCACTCAGTGACTCCACAGCAGACCCAGTTTCTCAGTATCATCCTTTCCCGGCCAACACACCAGCACCAAACCACCCCCAGGCAGGGCTGGACCCTTGGGGTGAGGGGGAACCCCCCGTGACCTATTTTGGGGGTCAGTCACCCCTTGGTGAGGGTTCTCCTAGAGGAAATCCCAGAATGTCAGGGGTTGGAAGGGCCCTGGAAAGCTCATCCAGTGCAATCCCCCCATGGAGCAGGAACACCCAGATGAGGTTACACAGGAAGGTGTCCAGGCGGGTTGGAATGTCTGCACAGAAGGAGACTCCACAACCCCCTGGGCAGCCTGGGCCAGGCTCTGACACCCTCACCCCAACAAGTTGCTTCTTCTCTTTCAGTGGAACCTCCTGTGTTCCATTTTGCACCCGTTGCCCCTTGTCCTGTCCCTGGTTGTCACCAGCAGAGCCTGGCTCCATCCTCCTGACACTGCCCCTTTCCATATTGATCCCCAGCAATGAGGTCAATGAGCCACCCACCACATCCCACCTCACCCCCAGGGAGGCAATGTCACCCCACGGCACCGGGGGGATCCCCCATCCCACCCACACCCCCCAGCACCCTGGGCACCCCCCCCAAATGCCTTCTGACCTGGGGGGTGCCGCTGAGCCCCAGCTGCAGCACAGCCCGACCTTCCTCCACACTGGAGCACTTGATGGACTTGATGTGCTTGAACTCGGCCAAGCAGGTGGGCTGGGGAGAGGTCAGAGCCCCAGTGGCAGCTTGAACCCCCAGTTTCAGAGCAGCCACCCCCACACTCCCCATCCCAAAAAACCCCCCCGCACCTTGGCTTCCTTGCTCGTCATCTGCCGGATGCCCTTGGGGCCGATCACCAGGTCCACTGTGATGTTCCACCCTTGCTGGGGGGACAGAAGGAGGAAGATAAAAATTTGGGGTGGGGGGGCACCTCAATAGCCAGACCCCCCCTGCAACCTGCTGCAATGTGGGAGACAATGTGAAAAATCACCTTCTTGGAGAGGGGATGGTTTGGAGAGGGGATGGTATGAGCAAGTGGGTGCTTTTCTCCCTTCTGCCCCCAAAAAGTGGTGCCCAGCACTACTGGTTTGCCACTTTCTTACCCCAAAAGGGGTTCAGCAAATTTCAGATGCTGGTTTGCACCCACTAGGCTTGGACCCCCCAGGTGTGGAAGGTCCCTGGAGTTCCCACTGCAACCCCACGAGAGGAAACGGCCTCAAGTTGCACCAGGGGAGGTTGAGGTTGGATGTGGGGAACAATTTCTTCCCCAAAGGGCTGTGGGGCATTGGAACAGGCTGCCCAGGGCAGTGCTGGGGTCACCATCCCTGGAGGGCTGGACAGATGGACATGAGGTTCTCAGGACATGGGGCAGGGACAGGGGTGGGGGAATGGTGGGACTCGATGATCTTGAGGGTCTTTTCCAACCAAAATGATTCTCTGATTCAATCTCAACCCATCCCGTCCCACCCCATCCCAGCGCCGCCCGGACGCACGATGAGCTCGCAGCTGTAGCTCTCCTGGTCGATGTTGGCGAAGGTGGCGAGGGTGTGCAGGAACTTGAGGATGCACTCCTCCTCCCGCAGCAGCGCGTACTGCTGGAACGTCTGCTGGATCATCTTCCGGAACTGCTTGGGCTGCGGGCACAGGGGCTGCTGGGCACCCCGGCTGTGCGGGGCACGCAGCGGGGAGGGGCGGAGGGGGCGGCGTGCACACGGACACGTGCACGGACATGGAAATGTGCACACACACGGATACATGCGTGTACACGGATATGGACATGTGCACGGACTCAGAAACGTGCACACACACGGATACATGCGTGTACACGGATATGGACATGTGCACGGACACAGAAACGTGCACACACATGGATACATGGACATATACAGACATGGACATGTGCACGGACACAGAAATGTGCACACACATGGATACATGGACATAGACATGGACATGTGCAGTGACACAGAAACGTGCACACACATGGATACATGGGCATACATAGACATGGACATGTGCACGGACACAGAAATGTGCACACACATGGATACGTGGACATAGACATGGACATGTGCAGTGACACGGAAATGTGCACACACATGGATACATGCACATACACAGACATGGACACGCACAGTGACACGGAAACGTGCACACACATGGATACATGCACGTACACGGACACGGACATGTGCACGGACATGGATATGTGTGCACACGGATACATGCACATACACAGATATGGACATATGCACAGACACGGAAACGTGCACACACATGGATACATGGACATACACAGACACGTGTAGGGACACAGAAACGTGTACACACATGGATACATGCATGTACACAGATATGGACATGTGCACGGACATGGACACATGCACACACACGGATACATGCATGTACACAGATATGGACATGTGCACGGACACAGAAACATGCACACACATGGATACATGCATGTACACAGATATGGACATGTGCACGGACACAGAAACATGCACACACATGGATACATGCACATACACAGATATAGACACATGCACGGACACAGAAACGTGCACACACACGGATACATGCATGTACACAGACATGTGCACGGACATGGAAACGTCCACGGACATGGATACATGCATGTACACAGACACGTGCACGGACATGGATACATGCATGTACACAGACATGTGCACGGACATGGAAACGTGCACACACATGGATACATGCATATACACAGATATGGACATGTGCACGGACACGGAAACGTGCACACACAGATACATGCACATATGCAGATATGGACATGAGCACGGACACAGAAACATGCACACACATGGATACATGCACATAAGCAGATGTGGACATGTGCACGGACACGGAAACGTGCACACACACGGATACATGCATGTAAACAGACACGGACATGTGAACAGACACAGAAATGTGCATTCACATGGATACATGCACGTACACAGACACGGACATGCGCATGGACATGGAAAAGTGCACACACATAGATACATGCATGTACACAGACAAGTGCACACGCACAGACACAGAAACATGCACACACATGCATACATGCATGTACACAGACACAGACATGTGCATGGACACAGAAACATGCACACACATGGATACAAGCATACACACAGACAAGTGCACACGCACAGACACGTGCACACACATGGACATGTGGACACATGCACACGGGGGCACATGCATGTACACGGACATGTGCATGTACATGGACACATGCATACACACAGACACCTGGGACATAGGTATGGACACACGCATGGACACATGCACACACACAGACACGTGGTTATGTGCATGCACACGGACACGTGCACACACATGGACATGTGCACACAAATGCACATGTGCACGCACACAGACATGTGCACACACATGGACAGTGCATGCACACAGGCATGTGCACATACAAGGACATGTGCACACACATGGACACATGCATGTACACGAACACGTGCACGCATGCACTCACCTGAAGATAGAAATCTACCCCCACACATATGCACACGCATGCAAAGCCCCCTTGACGTGTGCAAGCAGACATGCCTATACAGGCAAATCCACCTGTGCACACTGATACATACACAGGCTTGCATGTGAATGCACACGCAGAGGCACAAACACCTTAATGTGTGTGTACACATGTGTGTGCATGCGGATCTATCTCCACATGCATGACCACGTGCTAATCTCCGTGCACACCTCACTACATGCACACAAACACCCCAGCCGCATCTGTGCCCTCCCACAGCCCTTGCACCATGCACCCTGCTCTACTTGCACACACCTACTCCCCCCAATGCATCCCTTACCTTCAGGTTCTCCTGCATCTGGCTGGGGAAGAAGAGGTCCAGACCCACCTCCTTCCTGCAGAGTAGAGACCCCCCTGCATGTTAACGGCCCCATGGGGACCCCCCAGGAGCTGCAGACCAGTGCAGGTGGGCATGCACCAAGAAAAGTGGGTGTTGAGAGCAAGGGGAGGCTCCTGGGGGAGAAACCGCCCACCCAGCAGAGGGTGAAAGGTTCCTGTATCCTCTTCTGCATCCTGCCCATCAGCAGGAATCATGGCTGGGGGGATGAAGAGCTGCAGGGGGATGAGGAGCTGCAGGGGGATGAAGAGCTGTGGGGGGATGAAGACCTGAGGGAGGATTAGGAGCTGAGGGAGGATGAGGAGCTGAGGGGGGATGAAGAGCTGTGGGAGGATGAAGAGCTGTGGGAGGATGAAGAGCTGCGGAGGATGAGGAGCTGCGGAGGGATGAAGAGCTGTGGAGGGATGAAGAGCTGCGGAGGATGAGGAGCTGCGGAGGGATGAAGAGCTGTGGGGGGATGAAGAGCTGGGGGGGATGAAGAGCTGCGGAGGATGAGAAGCTGTGGGGGGATGAAGAGCTGCGGGGGGATGAAGAGCTGAGGGAGGATGAGAAGCTGCGGGGGGATGAGGAGCTGCGGGAGGATGAGGAGCTGCGGGAGGATGAAGAGCTGCAGGGGGATGAGGAGCTGCGGGGGGATGAAGAGCTGCGGGGGGATGAAGAGCTGCAGGGGGATGAGGAGCTGAGGGAGGATGAGGAAGGCTGCCTGCAGCACCCCAGCCCCCGGGGGCTGGCTGGCAGGGATGGGGGTTTGGGGTACGGGGTTTTTGCCCAGGGTGGGTGCTGTGCCTACTCACTCCAGGAACTCGAAGTTGGATTTCTTCTCCAGCGCGTTGTGAGGCATGTCCTTGTAAAACCTCCTGCCAGATGGGGGGGACATCAGCCCTGCGCTCGCGTCCCCCCACCACATCCCCCCATCCTGCAAGCCTTGCCATGCCCCCAGCCCCGTTCCCATCTCCCCCAGCCCTCCCGCTGCTGCAGAGGGGCCGGGACAGGCAGGGACACGTACCTGAGCTCCAGGCAGCCCAGCTGCAGGGCCATGCCCTCGCTCACCTTGCTGGCGTAGTTCTGCATGTACTCGCTGCGGAGCTGCGAGGAGACGCGGGGTCAGGGGGTGCAGGGGACATTCACAGGGGTGCCGGCAGGGGATGCTCATATGGGATGCTCGTATGGGATGTTCACATGGGATGCTCATATGGGATGCTCATAGGGGATGTTTGTAAGGGATGCTGGCAGGGGATGCTTGCAGGAGATACTGGGATGCTGGCAAGGATGCTTGCAGGAGGTACTGGGATGCTGGCAAAGATGCTTGCAGGGGGTGCTCATATGGGAAACTCGCAGGGGACGCTTGCAGGGGATGCTCGTGTGGGACACTTGGAAGGGATGCTGGCAGGGGATGCTGGTATGGGATGCTTGCAAGGGATGGTCACAGGGAATGCTGGCAGCGGATGCTCACATGGGATGTTTGCAAGAGATGCTTGTAGGGAATGTTTGCAGGACACGATTGCAGGGGATGCTTGCAGGCACACTGGTAGGGGATGCTTGTAAGGGATGGTCACAGGGATGTGCTCACAGGGGATGCTCACAGGGGATGCTCACAGGGGATGTTCATATGGGATGCTCATATGGGAGACTCACAGAGGATGCTCATAGGGGATGTTCGTAAGGGATGCTGGCAGGAGATGCTTGCAGGATATACTGGGATACTGGCAAGGATGCTTGCAGGGGGTGCTCATATGGGAAGCTCGCAGGGGACACTTGCAGGGGATACTGGCAGGGGATGCTCGTGTGGGACACTTGGAAGAGATGCTGGCAGGGGATGCTGGTATGGGATGCTTGCAAGGGATGGTCACAGGGAATGCTGGCAGTGGATGCTCACATGGGATGTTTGCAAGGGATGCTTGTAGGGAATGTTTGCAGGACACGATTGCAGGGGATGCTTGCAGGCGCACTCGTAGGGGATGCTTGTAAGGGATGCTCACAGGGATGTGCTCACAGGGGATGCCCACAGGGATGCTGGCGGGGGATGCTGGCAGGGGATGCTCATATGGGATGTTCATATGGGATACTCGTATGGGATGCTCGTATGGGATGCTCGTATGGGATGCTCACAAAGGATGCTTGTAGGGGATGTTCGTAAGGGATGCTGGCAGGGGATACTTTCAGGAGATACTGGGATGCCGGCAAAGATGCTTGCAGGGGGTGCTCATATGGGAAGCTTGCAGGGGATGCTTGCAGGGGATACTGGCAGGGGATGCTCGTGTGGGACACTTGGAAGGGATGCTGGCAGGGGATGCTGGTATGGGATGCTTGCAAGGGATGGTCACAGGGATGTGCTCACAGGGGATGCTCACAGGGGATGCTGGCGGGGGATGCTCATATGGGATGCTCACAGGGATGCTGGCAGGGGATGCTCATATGGGATGCTCACAGGGGATGCTCACAGGACGTTTGCAGGGGATACTGGCAGGGATGCTCACAGCGATGCTGGCAGGGGATGGTCACAGGGATACTGGCAGGGGATGCTGGCAGGGGACACTTGCAGGGGACACTTGCAGGGTTTGTGCCCTCTAATGTCCCACACTGGGTTGCAGCAGGTGTAGGAGGGGGGTGACAAGGCTGGGATCAGCTGTCCCCACTGGAGATGCACAGAGCCAGCAGCAGGATGGGACCCCAAGGGGCCATCCATCAGCAGCCCAGAGTGAGGGTAAATGGGCTGCAAGGTCTTGGGGCTCTCAGGACCCACATTTTTGGGGCTGGGGAGGAGGAAACATCCTCCTGGAGGTGAGGAGGGGGGTCAGGGTGGCTGGAGAGTAGAGCTGGCTGGGGCTAGAAGATCCCCAGGGTCACCTCTGACCTGCTGGTAGAAGTAGAGCAATGTGGTCCTGTCCTCTTGGAAGCGCTCCATGAAATCCTCCGGCAGGTAGCGGATCTGGAGGTCGTACCTGGCAACAGAGAGCCCCTCCATGAGAACCACACTGCAGGAGCTTTCCCTAGAACGGGGCTCGCTGGTCCCTGTGTCCCTGGGTGGCTGTGGGGACACGGAGGGGGACACCACCCCCATGAGGTTCTACCTCCACTCGGCTTCCAGGTGTAGACACTCGTACTTCTCCTGCACTTCGCCCACCGTCAGGTCCGGGTGCAGCCAGTGGATCTCGTCCGACTTGACGTGCTTCAGGCGCAGCCCGTAGCACTCGGCCAGCTTGATGTCGGGCCCAATGCGGCCGCTCACCAGGATGGACCTGATCACCTCCTGGGAAGTGATTGAGCAGGGCTGAGACTCCAGCAGCCCCAGCCAGGCTCCAGGTAGTGGGAAAACGAGGAGGAAACGCAGCAAAATTGCAACAGAAATATCCCCGGAGCAAAAATACAGCCCCAGCCATCTCCATGTGAAGCCTCCAGAGATGCCTCCACCTTGCTCTGCAGCGACCCACAGCCTGGACATGTCTTATCCAACCTCCCAGAGGTTGTTTGGTCAGGGATGAAAGCCCAGTTGGGTCATTTTTAGCCTTTCTTGCGCCTCAGCTGAGCTACACCCAGTGCACAGCATCAGTTGTAAGCAGGGAGCAAAGCAGACACTGGTGTTGCTGGAGAGCTCTGGTAGCCAGAGGGGCTTCTGCTCTCACCCTGGTACCCAAAAAGCCAACCAAAAGGTGATGGTTATTGACACATCTGGTGGCCAAGCTGTTCCTGAGGAGTGACCACCATTCCTGCGCTCCCAGCCCTGCCAAGGGGACAGCCAGACCTTGGGGACAGCCAGACCGTTGTCATTTCATGGAATCATACAATGTCCTGAGCTGGAAGGACCCACCAGGATCATGGAGTCCAACTGCTGCCCCTGCACAGGACACCCCACAGGTCACCCCGTGTGTCTGAGGACGGTGTCCAGTCTCTTCTTGAACACTGTCAGGTTGGGGCCGTGACACCTCCCTGGGGAGCCTGTTCAGTGTCCAGCACCTCTGGGGGAAGAACCTTTTCCTCATGTCCAACTGACCCTCCCTGGCACATCTGCTGCCGTTCCCTGGGCTCTGTCACTGGTCACTAAAGAGAAGCGTTCAGAGCCTGCTCCTCTTCCTCCCCTTGTGAGGAAGCTGCAGCCCCATCAGCTTTCCTCTTATGGTTTCTCTTGCATTTTCCCTACCCAGACATCATCTTCCCAACCTTACAAGTCCTCTCCTGCTCAGACCACTCCTCTGAAACCTTCTGCCATGCCATCTCCTCCTGGGGATGGGACAGCCCTGTCCCCCTCCATGTCCCACCAGCTGAGGAATAACCCCCAGCTCAGCTGTGCTTTGGTCATCTCCCTGTGACTCCATTGCAATGATTGTCCCCAGGAAGGGTCAGCGTCACCCATTCCATGACCCACTTGTCCCATCACTCCCAGCACCACTGTGCCCAGGGATGTCTCCCCCAGGCGAGGTGAACCAGGGCCTGGAAACTCCTCTTTGCTGCCCACAAAAGGGACTGGCAGTGACTCATTGGGGCAGATCCTCACTGCAGGAACCACCAGTGGGGACAACAAGCCCTTGTCCTCTCCAAGCTCCTATTGGGCCACCAGAGATGGTCAAATTTTCTCCCTGCTCTCCAGGTTTTGGTGCTTCTCAGCCATGGGGCGCCCACACCATGGGAAAGGGTGTCTGAATCACCATAGAACCACAGGATGGTTTGGGTGGGAAGGGACCATTAAAGCTCCCTCAATGCCCCCCCTGCCATGAGCAGGGACATCTGCACCAGCTCAGGCTGCTCAGAGCCCCGTCCAGCCTGGCCTGGGATGTCTCCAGGGATGGTTCAGCCACCACCTCTCTGGCCAACCTGGGCCAGGCTCTCACCACCCTCAGCACAAACAATTTGTTCCTTGTGTTCTGCCTGATGTCTGGAATGGAGTCGGCTCTGACATTGGGTGGACAAAACCTGCCCCGTGCGCTGCCCCATCACTCTCTCCCCACCTACCCGGATCTGCGTCGTGACGGGACACTTCACCAGCTTGAAGTTCTTGCCCAGGTTGAAGCTGTTGCTGTAGAAGCAGACCTTGAGGATGCGCATCTCCTCCTTGTCCATGTCCAACGTCCCCATGCCCAAGGTGGCCTCCAGCGTCCCGGCCAGGCTGCGGGACGAGCTGCTCCGTGGGCGACCCAAGGCCTCGGGGATGGACGTCATTGTCACCACGCCGGGGGTGCTAGGGGCTGAGCATCCCTTCCCTGCGGGACAGGCAGCGCGCTGGCACCTCGGGGACCCTGGGGACGGGGTGGGGAGAGGGTCACGGGGATGGGGAGGCACGTGGGGACACCCTGGAGTGCATAGGGAAGGGATGGATGGAAGGGATGGAGACATGGAGGGGGATGGAGGCAGAGGTGGGGAGGGACAACAGAATGGGACAAGGGTGGCCTGTGTCCTGTCACACAGCCCCGGTCACGCACGGCCACCAGTGTTACCCAGCCCAGCACCTCTGGCAGAGGAGCCTGGTGTCCCTGTCACCTCCAGAGCAATATGTCTGTGTCCTTATCATCTCCAGAGCAACATCTTTGTGTCCAACCACCTCCGTAGCAATACCTCTGTGTCCTTGTCACCTCCAGAGCAGAACTTCTGTGTCCCATCACCTCTATGTCCCTTCTCCTCCAGGCAGCACCTCTGTGTCCCTGGCACCTCCAGAACAATATGTCTGTGTCCCTGGCACCCCCAGACCAACATCTCTGTGTCCCCATCACCTCCAGAGCAATACCTGTGTCCCTGTCACCTCCAGAGCAACATCTTTGTGTCCAACCACCTCCATAGCAATACCTCTGTGTCCTTGTCACCTCCAGAGCAGAACTTCTGTGTCCCATCACCTCTATGTCCCTTCTCCTCCAGGCAGCACCTCTGTGTCCCTGGCACCTCCAGAGCAATGTCTGTGTCCCTGGCACCCCCAGACCAACATCTCTGTGTCCCCATCACCTCCAGAGCAATACCTGTGTCCCTGTCACCTCCAGGGACCCCGGCGTCCCCAGCACGCACCATTTTCTCACCCCATAAAACCCAGGTAAAAGCCTTGGGCTGCACCATCCCAGCACAGGAACCTGTGGTTGGGGGGCAACAACATGACCCCCCCAACCCAGCTGCGTTTAGCAGAGAGCTTTGCAAAAAAACAACCCACTAAAGAGCAAACTGGGGTGAACAAGCCAGTTCCTTCTCACCTGGAAGGGCGATAGTGGTTTATATCAATGCGCTCTTTTATTTTTAGAGGGGATAAAACCCAGAAGCTAGCTCAAAAAGTGTCATTTGAGCCAGAAGGGAAGTGGCTTGAGTATTTCTTTTGCTGTGAAAAAGAGTTGAATGGGGTGTGTGGGGCTTGGGTTATTCAAAGTTTTCCTCTTCGGGTGGATTTTGGGTTGCGAGCTGGGCAGGGTTGGCACAGAGGATGCTCTGGGCTGTTTTATCCACTTCTCTCGACATGCAGCCAGCTGAGACCAGGCAAACTCAGCTCCCATAAGCCCAGCACAGGGTTTGTCTCAGCCTGGTCACTGGTTTCTCAGGCCAGCACCGAGCTTTGCAGGAAACCTCAATGAGCAGAAAACTAGCCAGCACATCCCTTGACCTGCAGCCAGCCCCGCGGCAAACTCAGGTTTGCAAAGAGCTGCTCAAACCACTTTTTTGTAGGTGTGCAATAAAAACAATAAAAATAAAGTATGGAAATTCACCCATTAGGCTGTTTGTGAGCTGGAGCCCAGCTCATCTCGGTTCTTGAGTTACTGATTAAACAAACAGGAGCGTCACAGCTCTCGTGTGTGTCGCTGGGGTTTGCAACACGGAAATCACCCTCTGCACTGACTGAAAGGAGCTTGGAGCCGGGGGGGCTGGGCTCTGCTCCCCAGGAACAAGCGCCAGGAGCAGAGGAAACGGCCTCAAGTTGCGCCAGGGGAGGTTGAGGTTGGATTTAGGAACAATTTCTTCCCCAAAGGGCTGTGGGGCATTGGAACAGGCTGCCCAGGGCAGTGCTGGAGTCACCAGCCCTGGAGGGCTGGACAGACAGACAGGAGGTTCTCAGGACGTGGGGCAGGAACAGCGGTGGGTTAATGATTGGACTTGATGATCTTGAGGAGCTTTTCCAATCAAAATGATTCTCTCAGGGCCGGTGCTCATCAACACCAGCCAGCCCAGCCCAAACTCATAAATCACAGAATCATTTTGGTTGGAAAAGACCCTCAAGACCATCGAGTCCAACCATTAACCCAACACTGGCACTAAACCATGTCCCTTCGAGGCCACTTGTCCCACACCACAAGCATGAAGAGCAGGCGGGGGCTGCAGCCATTGCCCCATCACCGACCTCTGCAAAACCAAGAGCAAAGAAATAAAACCCTACAATAAGGAAAACCCTATAGCAAGAAAAGAAACAGCAAGGAGATGTCAGCAGGGACCCTTCCCAAAACGAGCTTTTCTCTCCCCGTTCCTCGTTCCTTGCTGGGATTTGCACCATCATTTGCAGAGCACGTCCCAATGGTTTTTACAATGCCAGCCCCGCGTGCTATGGGGACGCCGTGTGCTGCCTCCCGCCACCCTCGTCTTTTTAAAGCATCTTGCTTGAGTCACCGGCCTAAAAATACACACGGCGTCGCCTGACGCTTCTGGGTCCGTGCGAAGGGGTTTGCTGTCGGTGGTACAACACACAGACAGCCCCAAACTTGGTTTCCCAGGTAAGGGAACAGGCAAAAAGGCTCCGTATCCTCATGGTTGTGATAGAGCATGGCTATGAGAGCGATGGGATGCTCAACGTGGACCTGAGTGAGGCAGCAGCATCCTCACCTCGGGCACATGGATGTGAACTGCAATGACTCAACACACAAAACCAAAGCAGTGAAGTTGTATATGAAACGTTCCTTCTCCTGAATAAAATACAGCCTTAATACCCCTGGAAGTTAACTCACGATCACATAAATAAACCTTCAATTTAGTTTTAGCTAATCCATTTTGATTACATTTCAAAAGGCAGATGGAAGTTGATCAGCCATCATGATGACAGATATAAATAATTTGTACTCATGTTGAATATCAAGGCTTTGAAACTTCTCTGCATGCACAATTTCAGGAACTTGGGAGCAATCCCCCTGAATGTCCCATCCTTTAAACCAGATGGAAGTATATGTTGTTAAGCATTTATCTTAGCAACTGCTAGAAGCACAGACCTTGATCTCTACTGATTGATACATTAGAATTAGAGCGGTGAGAGACAGCAAGAAGGGTTTCTCTATAGAGCTGAGGATGGTGCCAGAGCAGGGACTAGCTATACCAGCCCTCTAAGTAGAAAAACTATTCAATTCACCTCTTCACGCATTTTTCACACCAGATTTTGTTGTTTGGTCGGTTGGGTTCATTCTTTCCGCGGTCCCGCTCTCTGCAGGTGACGCGCCTCGTAACCATGTCCCCTTCTCATGCAGGGACAACTGGGGCGTCCCCATTCGCTCTGCCTTGCCTCTGGCCACCCCCTAGGTGATACCATGGATGCTACAAGCAACACCAGCCTGCAGACCACATCCCGCTGCGGCCGCCCAGCATGGCGCCACGCCAGATGAGTGCTTTCCGCTAAATCGGGATCAACCAGCAAGAGGATAAAGCAAAATCAGTAAAGCCCCTGTCCCAGCTCGGTAGCAGGTGCAGAAATGTTCCACTGAGGCTTTGCTGCAGCTCTGGGGAAGAGGCTGGTACCCAAAGAGCTTCTCCTCCGAGAAATATCTAAAATACATATCTAAAGAGCAAATCCCACATACTGTATCACAGGGACCCTCGCAGGGGATGTTGCAGTGGGGACAATGGTCCAGGACAGGCCCCAGGGAAAGGGAACTCGGCTCCTGGTTGAGAGTGGGAATTGCTGACTTAGGAAGCTGGTATTTATTTCTCAGAGCATGTGCTGGGAATGTTTTGCTCTGGCTCTTCTTTTTCCCCACTTTCTCTTCATTTTCTGCTTTCCCCATGCCCACAACATGTCCCCTTGCCCTCTCGGGGAACCCGTGGGGCCAAGGCTGGGGCTGGATGTCCCATCTGTGTCACGTCTGTGTCCCTGCATTGACGAGTGATGCTGCTGGGGAGAGGGATGCAGAGAGAGAGCGTCCCATGGATAACAGCATCCTGCAAGGTGCATCTCATGGATAACATCCCATGGATAACAGCATCACAGAATCACAGATGGTTTGGGTTGATGGGACCTCAAAAGCTCCCCCAGTTCCCCCTGCCATGAGCAGGGACATCTGCACCAGCTCAGGCTGCTCAGAGCCCGTCCAGCCTGGCCTGGGATGTCTCCAGGGATGGTTCAGCCACCACCTCTCTGGCCAACCTGGGCCAGGCTCTCAACACCCTCAGCACAAACTATTTCTCCCTCATGTCCAGCCTGAATCTCCCTCTTTTAGTTTAAAACCATCACCCCTTGTCCTATCACAACAGACCCTGCTCAAAAGTCTGTCCCCATCTTTCTTCTCGGCCCCTTTTATGTCTGGAAAGGCCACACTAAGGTCTCCCCGGAGCTTCTGTCCTCCAGCTGAATACCCCAACTCTCTCACCTGTCCCCAGCAGAGCTGTTCCAGCCTCGGGTCATTCCTGGGGCTCCTCTGGCCCCTCTCCAGCAGCTCCATGTGTGTCCTGTGCTGAGGACCCAGAGCTGGACCAGCACTGCAGGGGGGTCTCACCAGAGCGGAGCAGAGGGGCAGAATCCCCCCAAACCTGCTGCTCACGGGGCTGGGGACGCAGCCCAGGACACGGGTGGTTTCTGGGCTGCCAGCGCACATGGCCGGGTCATGGCCGATGTCCCACCCCAGCACCCCAAGTCCTTCTCCCGGAGCTGCTCCCCATCCCTGCATCCCCAGCCTGGACTGATGCCGAGTTGTCCCGACCCAGGTGCAGGACCTTGCACTTGGCCTTGCTGAACCTCATGATGTTCACATGGCCCCACTGCTCCAGCTTGTCCAGGTCCCTCTGGGTGGATCCCGTCCCTCAGGTGTGTCCCCTGCACCACTCAGCTTGGTGGCACTGCAACGTTGCTGAGGGTGCTCTCGATCCCACTGTGTCATTGATGAAGATATTAATTAGTCTTTGTCCCAGTACAGACTCCCAAGGGACACGACTTGTCACTGGTGTCCATCCAGACATTGTGCCATTGACCACCACTCTCTGGGTATGACCGTCCAGCCAGTTCCTCATCCACCAAACAGCCTGCCCATCAAATCCATATCTCTGCATCCCACAGGGAGCATCCCATGGATACCAGCGTCCTGCAGAGAGTATCCCATGGATAATATCCCATGGATACCAGCGTCCTGCAGAGAGTATCCCATGGATAATAGTCCATGGATACCAGCGTCCTGCAGAGAGTATCCCATGGATAATATCCCATGGATACCAGCGTCCAGCAGAGAGTATCCCATGGATAATATCCCATGGATACCAGCGTCCTGCAGAGAGTATCCCATGGATAATAGTCCATGGATACCAGCGTCCTGCAGAGAGTATCCCATGGATAATATCCCATGGATACCAGCGTCCAGCAGAGAGTATCCCATGGATAATAGCCCATGGATACCAGCGTCCTGCAGAGAGTATCCTATGGATAATAGCTCATGGATACCAGCGTCCTGCAGAGAGTATCCCATGGATAATATCCCATGGATACCAGCATCCTGCAGAGAGTATCCATGGATGACATCCCATGGATAACAACAGCTCAGAGGTGCCCCTGGGCAGCACCTCTGACCATCCTGGCCAGAGTCCGACAGGGCTGGAGGCCACCGGGGTGAACAAGGGCACACCCCACGTTTCGATGTCCCCTCAAGCCCAGTACAGACACAAGGGACGGCTCCAACTCCCCCAGCCAAGCACCCCAAGTCTCATAGCCCCTGTACCCCCACCTTGTCTGGGCCAAGATATTAGTTCAAAATAAAGCTGAGGAGGGCAGCAAAGACACTACCTCCCCTCCAGGGTGGGGGGACACCCTATGGGACCCCAGGTTTGTCCCAAACCACGTCAGACGTGACGCAGCCCCAGCCGGGCACACGGTGACGGAGGAGCCCATGAAACGAAACCAAGAGCTTCCACCACCACCAATGTCCCCTCGTTGCACCCTCCGTGTCCCCCTCCCCAGCCCCTGTTCCCTTCTCCTGCGGGTGACACCCCGAAACGGCCGCTCGGAGCCACCCCCGTCCCGCACCCAGCACAGAACACACCAGGAAGTTTTTTTCCGGTCGCTCCCACACTCTGTGAAAAGTTCGGTGCCCCAAGTGCCGCTTCCCACAGCTCCACCCCAGACCCCAACACACCTGGGCTGGCGGCCACCACCTCGTCCTGCCCCAGGGACACACTGAACCCCCCCGCCCCCTTCCCTGAGTCCGTGTGATGAGTGTGCGAGCGCTCAGCCCTCCACTCACCTTGCGGTGAGGGGCTCGGTCCCCCCGTCACACCCTGGGGCACCCAGGGATGGGGGAGCAGGAGGCAAGTGACACTTACAGCAAGGTGGCCGTCCCCTGTGTCCCCACGGCGAGCCCGCGCTGACGGAGCCGGCGCTTCCTGCTGCGGCTGACAAGTGTGCGCAGAGGCATTTGCGTAGCGCCCCGGCAGCAGGCAGCACGCAGGCAGGCAGCAGGCAGGGCCCACGCGTAGGCAGGCTCACACACGTGCCGCAAGCAGCTGCTCAAGCCTGGCATACAAATGGGGAAACTGAGGCACGGCGCACCCAGCCCAGGACCAGCTCGTTTGGGTGGTCACAGCGCGGGGTGGCGGACGCAGGCAGCAGATGCAGGCAAACCCCAAAGCCCACTGAGCGATGCCGCAACCCCAAAGCACCGGGGGGAATCCAAGGCAAGCACGCCGTGGGAAGCAGGGGACGGGGACAATGGGGACTTGTGACTCACCCTGGTCACCCAGGAGGGTCTCTGGCTGCCAACCAGCCCTGTGGGCTCCATCATCCCTCACGCCGGGACCCAGCGCATCCCTCCCCGGACCATCCTCATCCACTTTTCTCGGCCAAGTTGGATCCTGGCTCCATCCAACCCTGTTCCCGTTGTCCCCCCGCAGTGTGGGGACCCCAGCGCAGCCGGAGTCACCCCAAAGGCAGGGGACAGGGACAGCCAGGCAGGGCTCCAGCAGGCAGGGCTGCCTGCTCTGCCCCCGGCCTTCCCCTATCTATGCAGGTATTTAAATGACTCACGGCTTTATTGCTCGGTTCCCCAGGGAACAGACGGGCTCTCACCCTGTTTGGCACCACACTCCAGCCCCGCTCCCCCACCGAAACCAGTGAGTTTCCACCATTTCACTGGAAGAGGGGGTGGGTGTTCCCAGCTTTATCTCATATTCTCTATATCTACCCCAAATCTGCCTTGCCCCGCTCCCATCCATCACTCCAGCCCTGTCCCCAGCGGGAAGCAGGTTTTGCCATCCTGACATAGATCCTGGCCAGGTATGGAGGGTCAGTGACACAAAAACACGGCGAGTGTCCTCAGGGTGCTGCTGGGACCTCGGTGACAGCTCAGAGCTGAGCTCCAGCCTGGGACAAACCTCTGCTGGGGGGTCCTGCATTCCATTCCATTCCATTCCATTCCATTCCATTCCATTCCATTCCATTCCATCCCATCCCACCCCACACCATCCCCATCCTCCATCCCCCAGGGCATCTCTCCCCATTCCCACCAACGAGGGTTCATCCCTGTGGGATTTCGCACCAGCTGGCCCTGGCACATCCCTGGAACACACAAGACAATGCTGGGATGTGACAGCCCTTGGAGGTGGGATGGGAGGTGGGAGAGCTGGCTGGGGGCACTGGGAGGGTCCCGCTGTCCCTGTCCCCCACTCCGGGCAGGCAGCACTGGGGGAGGATGGGGACCGAGGGCTCCTCACATGATGTCCCCGCAGAGGAAACATGTGTTTCGCAAAGCTAAAGGAAATGACACAGGCTCCTGCCTGGCTGCCTGAGAGGAGGTTGAAACAGGTATAGAAGCACCGTCCCCTCTGCTGAGAGACCCCAAAACACAGCCCCCCACTGACACCCCCATGCCCGGTGCAGCAGCTCCCCACAACAGCTGCAATCACCCCCAGCAGATGACAAGCATCCCCCAGACCTCCTCAGGTTCCATCGCGTTTCTGTCCATCTAACACCCATCCTACTACAACAGCAGCCCAGGACCCCTCGTTCTGTCTCCTGTGGGTGGTATCCCCCTCTCCCAGGGAGGCCCCCCCATTTTTCAGACTGGGAAAACATTGGTGGGGTTGGTTTTGGGTGCAGGGCTGGGCATGGACCCACATCCCATCTTCCCCTGCATCACATCACCCCCCTGTATCACATCACCCCCTGCATCGCATCTCTCCCTGCATCCCAACATCTCCTGCATCCCAACACCTCCTGCATCCCTTCTCCTCACTCCACATGCCATCACCTCCATATCCAATCTCCCCCATCATCCTATATCCCCCCTGTATCCCATCACCCCCTGCATCCCATCTCTCCATGCATCTCATCTCACATCCCACATCCCATTTCTCCCTGCATATCACCAGGCCCCATCCGATCTCCCCCTGCACTCCATCTCCCATTCCATCTCCTCCTGCATCCCATCTCTTCATGCATCTGATCTCCCCTTGCATCGCATCACCTGCAGCATCCCATCTCCCATCCCATGTCCCCCTGCATCCCATCACCCCACACATCCCATCACCTCCCGCATCCCATCTCCCATCCTGCACCTCATTTTCCCCCACATCCCATTATCTGCTGCATCCCATCTCCCACCCCACATCCCATCTCCCCCTGCATCCCATCTCCCATCCCATTTCCCCCGGCATCCCATTTCCCCCTGCATACCACCTCCCATTCCATCTCTCCCTGCATTCCATCTCCCATCCCATCTCCTCCTGCATCCCATCTCCCCCTGCATTCCATTTCCCATCCCATCTCCTCCTGCATCCCACCTCCCATTCCATCTCTCCCTGCATCCCATCTCCCGCTGCATCCCACCTCCCATTCCATCTCTCCCTGCATCCCATCTCCCGCTGCATCCCACCTCCCATCCCATCTCCCCCTGCATCCCATCTCCCCCTGCATCCCACCTCCCACCCCATCTCCCCCTGCATCCCACCTCCCATTCCATCTCCTTCTGCATCCCACCTCCCATCCCATCTCTCCCTGCATCCCATCACCCCCCACATCCCATCCCGCATCCCGTTTTCCCCCACATCCCATCCCGCATCCCGTTTTCCCCCACATCCCACCTCCCATCCCAATGCCGTGACTGTGACCTGCACCCCAACAGCCCATGCGACGGCCGGTACCGGTGACACGTTCCCGGGGAATTAACAACAACAGCCGGCGAGCTGCCGGCACAGCCCACGCGCGGCAGCTCAGCTGGAGGGGCTGACTCAGGCACGGGCACAGATCTCCGTGTTCCCGGCGCCGAGCGGCACTGCCTGTCTGGAGCAGGGCTGGGACGAGGCAGGACCATCTGGGGAGGAAGGGCTCACCGGGAGATGGGGACAAGAGGCTGTTGGGCCCCGAGGTGATGGGATGCCCGTGTGGGGCTCCCCATGAGGATGCATCACGGTGAGGGGCTCAGGGACCCCCAGCCCCGCTTCTGTTTGGCCGTGACCAACACGGTACCCAGTCTTGAGGATAACATGTCCCCTCTGAGCGCTGCTATCTGCTTCTGGCCACCTCCTCCCCGGGCAGGGAGGCTCTGCAGCTGCCCTCCAAGTATTTGTGGGCCCTGTAGCTGGGGGGGGCACAGCATCCTCCCCCAGGGCCGACTGCCCGGGTTTCAGATGCAAAGTTCACTACAACCACCCCTTCTGGTCCGCACCCCTATTGAGATCTTCCTGCCACGCCAGAGCCAGCGGTATCTCTGCTGATCCAACCAGGCGCAATCCCACAGGGGGAAAAGACACCCCCCAAGCAGCCCCCGGCTTTGCAGGACAAGGGGTCCACCCAAAATCCCTCGTCTTTTATGCCCAGAGGGAAACAACTCACAGCTGATCCAGCAAAGCTGTGATTTCATACACCCCTGCAGCTGCCGGGCACAAAAAGGGTCAATGGGCAGGCTCTGAAATCTGGGATCAAGATCCCAGGGCTCTGGTGCTTCGATCCTGTGTCACCGGATCATCCTGTGGCTCCCACTCACTCCTGCAATTAATAATGGAAGTATCGTTTGGTCCATGTTTTGTTCTTGCACCTCCAAATGGGTCCAACACCACCCCAGCCAGAACGATGCGACTGTGGCACTAGGAAAAGGGTCAAACATGCCAATAGGCTGCAAAAGCTCCCAAAATCAGGCTGGGGGCGTGGGGGGGATCCAAAAGCCTTGAGGAGTGTTGCAGGAGGGATGCGGGAGATGCTTCTTGTTCCGGGGTGATGCGGGGGGATGGGGCCGAGGCAGCATCCCCAGGCCAAGGGGCTGCCGGGGCTCAGCCTTCCCCCCAAAACCAAACCATCCCAGCTCACAAAATGTCACCGGGCTAAAAATAACCCCATAGCAGCATCAAAGCCGCCCCTTGGGGAGGGAAATCAGCTTCCCAGGAGCAGGGTGGGCGTATTTCCCAGGAACGTTGCTGGGGGAGAAGGAACCGGAGCAGGAGAGGGCTCACAGCATCACTTTTTGGTCCCGGTCGCTAAGTATCCCTCCCGGTCTCCAGGCAACCCCGGGGACCACGGGAGATGCTGCTCGTGCTTTGTTTCGGGAAAGGGGAAGGAGAATAGAGGGTTTGGGGTAGAAAACCCGGGTGCTTACATTAATTCCACTTATATCCATCCCAGCTTCCTGAAGGAAACTCATCTGCAAAACTCCTGGCGGGGCTGGGGCATTTTGGGGGCAGAAATTTCCCACCTGGGTGCAAAGCTCCAGCTCCTCCAGCCCTTCCCCTGCATCAAATGGGAATTTCAAGCCCCAGCTGCTCCTCCACAGCCTGGAAAAGCCCTCGGCCGTGGTCACACCACACAGCGACAACTGAATTATCTATACCGCCCTATATGGCTTCACAACCACCTCCCAAGTGTGGGTTAGAGCTGCACGGTCCCAGCACGCTGGGCTGGGTTTGCAAAATGTGGGAAGTTTGCACGTCCCAGGGGAATTCAGCTGAGATCAGGGGGAACTTCATTGCTGTCGTTTAATTAAGCATTTTCTTCTCTTGCTGGGCAATCATTTCCATGGGGTGCTATCGCGCAGCCGCACGGGCTTACGCAAGACCGGCTCACCACCAAACTGGAAGTCTCTTTGCAAAGTTTTCAGCCCTTTTCTCAGACAGATAAGCCTTTTAAATCACATTTTTTAAAAACCAAATAACCCAAGTGATGCCCTGAGGTGCCTTCAACCCTCTGCCCGCCTGACCTGAGCTGCAGATGGACCAGCTCAGGCTAAATATCGATGTTTATCCCCCTTGAACTCCCTCAATTTCTACACTTCTTACAGTATGAGGTCTCTAATTTTTTTATGTCAAGGGGTTTTATTGACTTGTGGCCAGGAGCGCAGGTCCCAGGGGGGGAGATGTGGCTTCGTTTCATGTCACCCCCTTTTGGGATGCGAGGGATGTGATGCAGCATCCCCCACTGTCTCTGCAAGGGGAAGGGTGTGGGGATTTCCCACCTGAAATCCCTCGGTGCTTCAGCCTCTGGAGATCAAATCGAGCAGCAAAACACCCCAATCTGTGCCAGCTGGAAATTCCCCGGGTGCTGGAAGCGGCCCCAGCAGGGCCCCATGGGGACCAGCCAGATCCTGGCAGGTATTTTGCCTCTGGCTCTAGCAGCAGAGGGTGGGGAAGGCAAATCCCCTTCCCCCTCTTGGTTTGACTGCAAATTAATTAATTAGCTAATTAATTAATTAGTTATATTTTCTCCATGCAGTTAGAAACCTTTCTTTTCCATAGCCAGTGCAGTTGCTGTTTGTGTTTAGTTTGAGAACACGCGGATAACACCCCAGGACAGAGTTTTCATTGCTGTTTTCTGAGAGGCCGGGTCTCTGCCCACAGGTGTGGGGCAGCGGGAAGGGGACACGAGTGGGACAGACCTTGGTTGACCCCGGGCTGATCAGTGACAATATTCCATGCCATCAGCATCATGCTTCCTATTTAAGGAGAGTCAGGAATCTTTCACCTTAGGGTTTTTTGGAACCAGGATGGAGACCTGTTTAGGAGTTTATTTATTTCAGCCTTTCATCCACCTTTTTTGCAGAGAAATCTGGGCCCTTTCTGCCTTTTTCTCTCTTTACTCCCCCAATCAGCTGTTTGGGATCAGGTTCTGCTGCCTGGGACTGGCTGCTCAGTGCAGACAGTTTGTGAGCAATTGAACTGAGCATCTTTTACTTTATATTCTATTTCTATTTTATACATCTTATTACTCGTAGTGTATTTTGTTGTTTTATTAAATGGTTCATCTCGATCTGCAAGTTTCTCCCTTCCCTTTTGATTCTCCCTCCTATTCTGGGGTGAAGGGGGTGAGCGAGCAGCTCTTATGCTACATTACCAGCTTGGGTTAAACCACAGCAGCTGCTCAATGCCAAGCGAAGGGATGGCGGCCTTGGGGTTGGTTTGCATGGGGTATAGCTGGGCAGGGGGAGAGGGACGTGCAACGTGGCTGGGTGTGCAGTATGGTATGGCATGAAGTGCAGTATGGCACGGTGCGCAGTATGGCATGGTGCGCAGTATGGCATGGTGTGCAGTATGGCAGGGAGTGCAGTATGGCAGGGTGTGCAGTATGGCATGAAGTGCAGTATGGCAGGGCGTACGGTATGGCAGGATGTGCAGCATGGCATGGTGTGCAGTATGGCAGGATGTGCAGTATGGTAGGGTGTGCAGTATGACACAGTGTGCAGTATGGCAGGATGTGCAGTATGGCATGGTGTGCAGCATGGCAGGTTGTGCAGCATGGCAGGGTGCGCAGTATGGCAGGGTGTGCAGTATGGCAGGGTGTGCAGTATGGCATGGCATGCAGTATGGCATGGCGTGCAGTATGGCATGGTGTGCAGTATGGCATGGCGTGCAGTGTGGCATGGTGTGCAGCATGGCAGGGTGTGCAGCATGGCAGGGTGTGCAACAGGGTACGGCATGAAGTGTGGCTGGTCCATGGAGTGTGGCAAAGCATGCAACATGGCCAGTTGTGCAACGTGGCCAGGTGTGCAACGTAGCACAGAGTGCAGCACGACTGGGTGGGCAGCGTGACCAGGTGTGCGGTGTGGCCGGGTGTGCAAGTGCAGCATGACACAGCGTGCAGCACAGCTGAGCGTGCAGGTAGGCCAGGTGTACAGTGTGGCAAGATGTGCAGTGCGGCACAATGTTCAGCATGCCTGGGCGTGCACGTGTAACATGGCTGTATGTGCAACATGGTGAGCAGGGACAAGGGCAGGGGACAGTGCAGCATGGCTGGGTGTGCATATGTAACGTGGCTGGGTGTGCAAGTGCAATGTGGCTGGGTGTGCATGTGGCATGTGCAACATGGCACAGTGTGCAGCTTGGCCGGGTGTGCTACATGGCTGGGTGTGCATGTGCAATATGGCTGCATGTGCAGCGTGTCAGGGTATGCAAGCGCAGTGTGGCTGGGCGTGCATGTGCAACATGGGACGGTGTGCAGCATGGCTGGGCGTGCAGCATGGTCAGGTGTGCGACGTGACTGGGTGTGCGTATGCAGCGCGGCTGGGTATGCAACCTGGCTGGGTGTGCAAATGCAATGTGGCTGGATGTGCATGTGCAGTGTGTCTGGGTGCGTATGTGCAACATGGCACAGTGTGCAGCATGGTCAGGTGTGCCGTGTGGCTGGGTGTGCATGTGCAACATGGCACAGTGTGCAGCATGGTCAGATGTGCGGTATGGCTGGGTGTGCATGTGCAACATGGCACGGGGTGCAGCATGGTTGGGCATGCAGCATGGTTGGCTGTGCAATTTGGCTGGGTGTGCATGTGCAGCGTGGCTGGGTGTGCAATGTGTAACATGGCTGGGTGTGCAGTGTCTCTGGGTGTGCATGTGCAACATGGCACAGTGTGCAGCATGGTCAGGTGTGCGGTGTGGCTGGGTGTGCATGTGCAGTACGGCTGGGTGTGCACGTGTAACATGGCACAGTGTGCAATGTGGCCGGGTGTGCATGTGCAACATGGCACAGTGTGCAGCATGGTTGGGTGTGCAATTTGGCTGGGTGTGCAAGTGCAGCGCGGCTGGGTGTGCACGTGTAACATGGCACAGTGTGCAATGTGGCCGGGTGTGCATGTGCAGCACGGCACAGTGCGCAGCATGGCTGAGCATGCAGCTAGGCCAGGAGTGCAATGTGGCAAGATGTGCGGCGTGGCATGGTGTGCAACATGGCTGGGTGTGCAACATGCCAGGGTGTGCATGTACAATGTGCCTGGGTGTGCATGTGCAACATGGCACAGTGTGCAACATGCCGGGGTGTGCATGTACAATGTGCCTGGGTGTGCATGTGCAACATGGCACAGTGTGCGACATGCCAGGGTGTGCATGTACAACGTGCTTGGGTGTGCATGTGCAACATGGCACAGTGTGCAACATGCCAGGGTGTGCATGTACAATGTGCCTGGGTATGCATGTGCAACATGGCACAGTGTGCAACGTGGCTGGGTGTGCAACGTGGCACCATGTGCTGGCCAGGTGTGCAATGTGGCCGGGTGTGCAACAGGGCGAAGTGTGCGGTGTGGCTGGTCATGCCATGCAGAAACAAAAGCGTGCGACATGTCGGGGTGTGCAGCGTTTCAGCGTGTGCCACGCGCTGCCCGAGGCTCAGAGCCCGGGCGCCCCAGGTGACACTCACTGGGGCCACCTTAGGACACAAGATTGAGGTCAGGTTGCCCGTGGCAAGCAGGGACAGGGCAGGGGACAGGCAGGGACAGGGCAGGGGACAGGCAGGGACAAGAGTAGGGGACAAACAGGGGCAAGGGCAAGGGACAGGCAGAGCTCTCCTGCAGCAACTAACAGCGCCAAGATCCCCAAAACCTCCATGGAAATCACCTCCCGGGGGCAGAGCATCACTGTGCCACTCTAAGGAGCAAAGTGGACACTCTTAGACCCCTGTTTTTGGCTTCTCCCCAGGGTGAAATAACTCACACTCTAAAAATGTCATATTTTTCATGCCTTCAAGCTGCTCTTTGCTCAAAGCCGCGGCCTCCGGGGTGCACAGAGCAGCGAAACAGCCCGTACTCAAATCTGCAGCACTTCCTTCCCCCCGGCGCCTCTCGGCACATCGCAGCCATCCCGGTTCACCCAGCGCACCCGCCAACCTGCCACACTGGTGGCTGCAGCTGGGGAACGCGGCTGCTGGGCTTTCCCTCTGCGGGAACAAGTTCTGCTGAAAGTTGGGGGGTTTTTTTTAGCCATTTTTTAACATGAAACATAGCAAACCGCCCCGAAACTGAGTCCAGTGAGGCTTCCCCACGGGGCTGACGGGAGCCACATCTCCAACGTGTCATGTTCCTGTTCCCCCTTTGAAGCCGCTTCCTCAAACAGAGCGCAGTGACTTCACGGCGATGCCACCAGCGCTGTCCCACAGGAGCCACAGGAGGATTTTCCTAAGGAAAAACCCCATTTTTTCCCCTGTATTCCCCAGAGAAGGGTCTCCCTGGGATTTTTGTGCATGCCGGGATGGCTCGGTGGAGAAGATGTGGGGATCGCACAGGCTCTGCCACCCTTGTGATTTCCAACGCAAGCACGGCTTTGCAGGGAAGGCTCCCAGCTCCATCGCCTTCATGAGTAATAACCCAGCCGGGGAAAAAGCAAAGTGATTCAGACGCTGCTTTTCCCAGCCCCCAGCGCCTGGAAGAACCTTTGATGCTGGATATTAATAATAGGTGAGCGCAAAGGCATGGGAATGCAGAGCTTGGGGACAGTGGCACTTGCGCCCCCACACTTGTGTGTGTCACTAGCAAAGCATCACCGGTTAAAGTGAGGGTGTGTTCCCCGTGCACACACACATTGTGCACCCCTGCCTGTCCTTTGCAGCGGCAGCAAGGAGGGGTATGTGACAGATGCAACGGGACACTGTCCCCTCCTCGACAGACCTCTGGTCACCTCGTCCTGCAAACACCCCTCTGCTGGGTGCAGTTTCGGGTCAACAAGGGGCTGGCGGAGCCTCACAGCATCACCTTGTCCATGAAGCCACTGCCACTGACCTCTCCCCACCTCCCTGCCCTAACATCGGTGTCTCGTCCCCTGTGGTCCCACCACCAGCGTACAGCATGCACACAACTGTCACCGGCTCCCTGCCACCTCCTGGGGACAGTCTCAGCCCAATGTGGCGCCTCCGAGCCTCTCAAGTCCTTCCCGATCCCTGGACAAGACGCCAGACATAGAGTCACAGAATCATCGAATCACAGGATGGTTTGGGTTGAAGGGACCGTTAAATCTCCCCCAGCCCCCCTGCCATGAGCAGGGACATCTGCACCAGCTCAGGGTGCTCAGAGCCCCGTCCAGCCTGGCCTGGGATGTCTCCAGGGATGGTTTATCCACCACCTCTCTGGCCAACCTGGGCCAGGCTCTCACCACCCTCAGCATCAAAAATCCCCTGATGTTCCTGTCCTGGGGGATCCATCCCCTTCCAGACGGGGGTTACGGAGCAGAGGGACCCGACCAGGGCTGGGGTGGGAGGAGCAGTGTGTCCCTGGGGGACCCTCTGCCAGGACGATGTGTCCCTGGCTGCATCCCATCCCAGGAAAAAGCACATGGGGCTGTTCCATTAGCCCCCTTGGACCACAACGGTCCCATCTCCGGCTTTGCCCGCTGTGCTATGCCGGGGAGCACAGATGGACACGTTCACCAGCAGGAACCGCCCCGCCGCTGGGCAAATATTGAGACAGCAGAGCCCGGGCACCTCCCGATCGCTGCGCCCTGTCCCCGAGCTCCCGAGCACCCCAGCACCGCTGTCCCCTCCACACGGGGACCCCCAACACGGGTAGGGGTGCCCCTCTCCTGCACCCACGCCCTGCCTGTCCTCGCTCGGCTCTCCCTGTTTCCCCAGCACTCAAGTGTCCCCCAGGGGGAAGCTGAGACTCTCACCTTGGCGGGGGTGCCTTGGCCCCCCGGCTGGTGGCAGGGACAGGCGGTGGCGTCGCCGGCGGGGCCGGTTGTCCCGGTGGGTGCGTGTCCCGTGGGTTGGCACGGGTGAAACCACTCCTCCTGCCGCCCGCTTCCGGAACGGGCTCGCCGGAGCTGGCAGTGCCAAGGAGGAAGAGGAAGGCGAGGAAGGCCCAGGACCCCTCGGCTGCCCACCCAGCCTTCCCCTGCGGGCGGGTTGGGGCAGGTTGTGGGATCAGGCAGGAATTTGGGCAGAGAGCCCGAGGCAGCCGGCGCTGGAGCTGGTTCCGCTCGTACCCGGGAGGAGCTGGCAGGCTGCCCATGGGGCTCCCGCCGCAAGGGTGTCCCCCAAAAACCGCCCCAGCACTGCGGAAGAACCTGTGGCAGCAGGAAGGATGATGGTGCAAGAGCTGCTGGGGACAATGTTCCTCATCATGGGGTGGCCGTCCAGCACTGTCACACCTCCAGGGCACAGCAACAGCTCCCTGCTTCTGGGGTGCACCAGGCCCCCCTTAACGCTGCTTTAACGCTGCTCTGAGGACCCCCCCACGGCTGAACATCCCCAGAAAACCTGACCCCAGGGTGGTTTGGGCAGCTCTGGGGATGCCACAGGGCCGAGGAAGAGCTGGAGGAAGAGGGGAGCAATGGGGTGCAGCTCATGCCCCCCCCATGCAATGGGGCAGCCATGATCCCAGGGAGCACTGGAGGTGGTGGGGGGCACCCCCATGCCGAGCGGGAACAGGGAAGCGGTGGGGTGAAGCAGTTCCCCAAATCCCAGGCTGGGGTTTGTGGGGTCCCGGGGAGCTGCAGCCCCCCCGGGTCTCCCCCACCCATTCCTCAGCGGGTGCCTTGTGGGGTCACCCCATTGGTGGCTGCTCCTCGGCACAGTGGGGTCCCCCCTGTGTGGGCATCCCCTGCCTTGGGGAGGCGTTCAGAGGCAGCTGTCACCCCATCTCCCTTAGCAGCTCAGCTCCCCCTGCTTCCCAAATTAACCCCCCATGAGGTGTGATGCCTGGGAGTGACTGATGCTACACCCGGACACGGCCCCATCCCACTACAGCCGCTGGCACAGTCGGAACAGAGGGAATCCCAGGAGATGGGTCGGGAAAGAGGGACAGACCAAAAAGCTTCTGGACATGAGCAAGACCCTCTGCAGGGCCACGAGAGCTTCGCACGGACACGTGTCAACCACCGTCACCCTGTTCCCAGCCCGGCAGCCGTGCCCGGAGCTCCCGCAGCCGCTCTCCCACGCACGAGCGCGGCGCTGACAGCCTGCGCCCACTCTCCTGCCCGACGCCAGCCAGCCATCGAAACGCCTAAATAGCGACAAAGGGATGGAGCCACCTCCGCATCCCCCAGCAAGGGGCAGAGGGGGCAAGGGGGGCAGCTGGGGGGGCAAAGGGAGACCACGGGCTGCGGCGACCCCTCTGCTCGCTGCTGCGGAGCCGGGGAGGTGGCACCAGCGCCGTGCACCCCTTGCCCCTGCACCCCTTTCCCTCTCCATCCCCTCGCCCCCGTCCCATCCTGCCCATGCGCTCCCTGGGCTCCACACATTTGGGAGAGACCCTGGCACACTGCTCCGGCACCCACAGCCCCCCAGGGAGCAGTGCAACCCTTTCCCCCTGCTAATCCTTGCCAAAAATTACCCCAAGAGCCCCCCCACAACCCCCTCTGCGAGGATGCATCCCTGTGACTTACAGGAAAGCTGGTTGAACAGCCTGCTGAGCCATCCCATGCTCCTGCACCGAGGGCGAGCTCGTAGCTACGAAACGCTCGAGAGAAACAGGTTTCCCCCCCCACCTCCCACCGCCTCCCCCTTTCCCCAAACCACCCTCTTCATTGGCACAGAGAGAAGCGATAAAATCTGACGGGATTTATTAATAGCAGCTCTCCCATCACTAGGGAGCGACGCTTCAATAAACGGCTTCGAGCATCCCAGCACGGGGCTGCGGGAGGGAGAAAAGCACCAACTTACTTTTGCCAGGGAGCAGGGCCGGGGCCGGAGGTGATGGAGAAGGACACGGGTTGCAGCTCCAGAGCCACCACAAGCTCTTTGGTGGCACCAAGAAGTTGCATCGTGGGGAGGTGATGCCAGGAGAGGCAGCTGGGGGTGTTCTCGGAGCCAGGAGGGCTGGATGGAGCAGTCCCCACTCGTTCCAAGAGGGCAGAGGGATGCTGCAGGTTATTGCTGCCACCTTGAGGTTGGTCAGCCCGAGCTGCAGAAATACCCTTTGCCCCCCCCAGCACGCCAGGGAGTGTGGGGCTCCCCTCAGCCCCCACAACCTATAGCGAGTTCCAGCAAAGTGGTTATTTTTCTTATTCACTTCGCTAACCAATCTTGTTTTCACCTGCAGGGGACGACAAATCCTTTTCCCAAGTGGCTCAGACCCCAAACCCCTAAAAACAGCAGGAGTGAGGGGGTCTGGGGGAGACAGGGTGCCGAGCCATGGGTGGAGCAGGATTCGGGGTGCTCGGGTGTTTTTTGGGAGCTGTTGGAAGGAGCCAAGACAAGTGCTAGTGCCCCGACAGGGTCATCACCACCCCTGGGAGCACGGAGGGTCCCTGTGGGTGCTCCCAACCAGCACCCTCAGCCCTCGGGAGCAGGACACCAGGTTGGAAGGGGACAGGGGGTCAGGCCCTGAGGATTTGCAGGAAAGCACCCAATACGGGGGAAAGCACCCAACGTGGGGCTGGATCTGCTCTTCTTTCGCCATCTGACGGTCCCTGGTGAGGAGGCTGCTCGGCTCGCTGGGCCCTGGGCTCTTCTGCCGTGACACCAGCGTCCCTCACCCAGTGCAGCCACCACCTTCCTGGTGTCTCGGTCCCTCCACGGTGGGTTCACTCAGCCCAGCAGAGTCGAGATCCTGCCAGAACAACCCCAAAGTCCTTCCCCAACACCCCACTTTGGAGGGGGCCTTTGGGTCCTGTCCCAGGGCAAATAAGTGTCCTCTGAAAGGGGCTCCATGAAGTCCAGGTTGGACATGAAGCCGCTGATGCAGACCTGGAAAGGCAGGACCATGCCAGGCTGGGGGACATGCAACCCCAGCCCAAGGATGATGGATGAGGCTGAGACCACCATGTCTGGTCAACTCAGGGCAGCAGGACCACCCTTTCTCCTCCATCCGGAGCTACTGGTGGTGACCACTGCAGGCTTAGAAGGATGGTGGCCATGAAGCGCAGAAGAAGAGGTCTCCAGCTTCAGCACACCCGGGCAACCGCCTGGCTCCAGGCTGCGGGAACTGGTGCCATTGCCTGAGCTGTTGCCATGGGGTTGCCATGGTATTTGTATCTGCGGTTGCCATGGAGATGGGAGGAGGCTGGGATTGGGGGGCTGCTGCCAGGATGTCCCCAGGATGCCCTGGATGTCCCCCAGAACCCTTCTTTCCCAGGTCCTTCTTGAAGATCACAGTGATGTTACGTTCCCAGGGAGCTGAACCTCCTGGCTGGAGTCCCCTACAAGCAGCTCTGCCACCTGCGTGTCCGCTCTCCTGCCCCAGTGGGTGGGACAGGAGCCAAGCAGGACCCAAAGGTGTCCACCAAAGTGGGGCGGTGGGGACAGGCCGCACTAAGGTCTCCCCAGAGCTTCTCTTCTCCAGCTGAACAGCCCAACTCTCTCACCTGTCCCCAGCAGAGCTGTTCCAGCCTCGGGTCATTCCTGGGGCTCCTCTGGCCCCTCTCCAGCAGCTCCATGTGTGTCCTGTGCTGAGGACCCAGAGCTGCACCAGCACTGCAGGGGGGTCTCACCAGAGCGGAGCAGAGGGGCAGGATCCCCCCAAACCTGCTGCTCACGGGGCTGGGGACGCAGCCCAGGACACGGGTGGTTTCTGGGCTGCCAGCGCACATGGCCGGGTCATGGCTGATCTCTCACCCCAGCACCCCAAGTCCTTCTCCTGGGGCTGCTCCCCATCCCTGCATCCCCAGCCTGGACCGATACCGGGGTTGTCCTGACCCAGGTGCAGGACCTTGCACGGTAGATTGTGAGTTCTCACAGAATCACAGAACAGTTTGGTTTGAAGGGACCTTCTCAGCTCCCCCAGTCCCCCCTGCCATGAGCGGGGACATCTGCACCAGCTCAGGTTGCTCAGAACCGCATCCAGCTTACGATGTCTCCAGGGATGGGCCATTTGTGGCAGGTTCACCCCCTCCAACCACCACCCTCAAAGTACTAGAAGCTTCTCCACCCACAGACCACTATGGTCATGTACCCACCCTCTGGTCAACAGACGGGGCCCTTGCCCAATGAAACTCCTCAGCTGAGAGAAGTTTCTAGATCGCTGACTATAAATGACAAGAGCAGAGGTTCAACGTAGGGCATAAATGGAGCTGCCAGGAACCCCCATTGAGTTGGTGTCCTTGGAGCAGCAGGTCTGCAGTGGAAGGTTCTCCTCCTCAGACTGGAATGGCATCTAAGGGACGTTTCTTGAGGATTTGGCCATCTCGCTGATCTGGTGAGTGATCTTGGGGGACTGGACTAGATGATCTTTTGAGGTCCCTTCCAATCCCTAACATTCCATCATTCTGTGGTCTTCTGGGGACCCCTGAGCTCTCACTTTGCACAAGTGGGAAGATGCACATTTTGAACCATCATGCCAGAGATTTGGGATTCCTCGAATTTGAGTCAGATGTGTAGTAATTAAACTCCCAATCAGTACCCCAGTCTGTGTTGTTTAATGTTGTTTAATGTTGGCAGAGTGTTCAGTAATTTTGGATAAACCAAATTTCTAGTTGGTTTGCTTTTCTGGTTAGAATAAAGCCTGTCTGTAGATAATCACCTGCCTAAATAGATTGTCGCGGTTGAGACGGACAAACGACATGGGCCAAGTTCTTCCATGATGAAAGTAGTAGATGCCATTTATTGCTACAAGTGCATTTTTGTACAATTCTACTAGTTCATGTGTCTTTTCACTATTGGTTACAAGTTACAGCGCTAACATCTCCTTGGCTAATTTTATTATCATCCATGTTATTCTTCAATCCCCTTCTCTCTCACGGGTACAACTCCATACCTCCGGATACTCCTTTACTCCCATCTTTCTCAGGGATAAACCTTAATGTCTTCAAGACTGATCTCTACTCCCATATTTTCTGTCAAGGATTCCACAGACCCGCTGCAGTTTCCCACAATAGATTTTTCGTGGTCGTCTGCAGCAGCACTGCTGGTCTGAAGACCAAAGTGCAGGGACCATTGGGACCAGCTGGGGACACAGAGACTCGCACCTGCTGGCACCGCGGGAGGGGACCGGCCACCATGGCCAGTCCCGGGTCAACGGGCTCTTCCACACCCAGGCCAGGGCAGCATAGGGAGCGCTGGCCAGAAGAGTCACCCTGACAGCTCCTGAGGGCGGACGGGAATTGCCCTGAGGAGCCCTGAGGGGAATTGGACCAACCCGCCCCCATCCATCCCACTCAGGTCTCCCTGCAGCCACACAGAGACCCCAACAGGGTGTCCCAGGGCCTGGCCAGGACCCTTGGGGCAGGAGAGGGGCCGAGAGACCAGCACAGGGTCCCTGGCTTCTGAGAACCCCCTGCCCCTGGGGATGGCCGCTCTGGCTCCCCGTGGGGCTGCTCCCTGCAGGCCCTGGGCTGTGTCCCCCAAACCTGATGCACGGGCTCTCTGGGGCGGCTGCACCATCCCCTGCGCCAGTGCAGCCCTGGGGCACCGGGCAGCCCTTGTGTGTCAATGTGATGTCACCGTTGCATCACAAACGTGGCCCTTATTTAAGTGGGTTTCGGGGCGGCTCAGGTGTCACTTCGACTGCGCGCGAGCCAGTGAGCAAGCGAGATGGGCAAGTGTGTGGAAAACACATCAGAGATGGAGGGAGAAGCAAAGGCGCAGGTAGGAGCGGGTGCTTCGGTGTCACCCCAACCTCTCCTCACCCCGGGGATCCGGCCGGGTGTCTCGGCCTCCCCAGCTGATCCTTTGCACATCCCCTCGTCCTGCAGAGACCCCAGAGGAGATTCTGGCACTGCGTCAGGAACATGGGGGAATGGTTGCTGACCCTGCTCACCTTCATCTTATTCCTGACTGTCTGGGTCCTGTGCAACATCCTGCTGCCCCGCACCATCACCTCGTTGGGCATCATGGGTGTGAGCATCTACATGGTCCGTTGGGCCAACAACACCAAGGTCAGGGTCAGTGTCTGTCCTGGGCCCCGTTCTGGGAGGGAACAGTGAGCAGTGGCCATTGCCCACCCAGCCGGGCCCCTGCCCTGCAGCCACCGAGCCACCTCCGCTGGGCACCAGGCTTGGGGCTGGGCCACTCCTGTCCCTGGCACTCCAGCCACCCTTCCCAGGGTCCTTGTTTCCTGGCTGAGGGGGGACACCCTGCACTAACCCGGGCTTTGCTTCCTGCGGACAGGGCACCTGTGTGAGGAAGAGCCCGCAGAGCAGCCGTGGGACGGACCCCATGGGGGAGCAGCCCTGTCCCAGAGCTGCCCCGGGCTCCGCTGCGGCTCCTGGCCAAGGGAGCCCATGGCAGCCGGAGCCCTGTGAAGGCGAGGAGAGGTCTGCAGAGAGCTCCAGGTCTGGGTAAGGAGAGCCCTTCCCTGCAGGGGCAGCCCCTCGGGAGCCCCTGCCTTGGGCTGAAGGTGCCCAGCCCCTCGCTCTGCCCTCGCACTGCTGGGCTGGGCTTGGCCCATGTCCCCAGGTCCCCAGCTCAGCCAGCAGCCCCAGAGCTGGCAGGGCTGGCACCGGGGAGTTGGGAGATCTCCCATGGGACGGGAGAAGGCAGAGAGAGGGTGCTGGGTCTGTCCTGCCCCACAGCAGCCCCTGCAGTCCAGCCGCTATTTCCCCCACAGCCAGTGCATTTCCCAGCAAGGAGAACTGTGGAGAAGCAGCTGCGATGGGGAAGCAGCCTCTGCAACGGAGCTCCCCCAGGACACACAAGACAAGAGGCCAGGTGGACGTTCCTGTGCCGACAGCAGCTCCGAGCTCCCCGGGAACCGGCACTCCATCGGCAACATGGAGGAGCTCAGCAGATCCCTCATGGACTCCCTGGACATGACCGAAGTCTGCCACAAACTGATGGAGGAGCCAAAGGCAACATCTCCGAAGAGCACGACTACAGCCTTGCGCAAATCCAAGAGCAGAGAATATATGGTCTGCCTGCAGTGCCGTCGATGCGTCACCAGCGGCTGCCCGCACTGCAGCGAGCCCGAGGAACAACAGGACCTGCCCATGCTGGTCGTCATCCTCCACGGCTACTACCTGGTGGTGGCCAAGGGGCAAGTGGTGGAGATGAAGCTGGAACTGAAATTTGAGCTGGTCATTGGTGGGAAGCCAGTCTACACATGGGAGAAAGACCAGCTGTTCGGCAAAACAGACCCTGAGACGTGCCACACGGACCGCGACAAACCCATAAGCCTTTGCGGCAGCAAGAGCTTGAGAGCCCCGCACCGCATCCTCAGGACACCACAGGGACGGATGGGACCGCCTGGGCAGGACATGAGGGCTGCTCCTGGGCAGCAGCCTTGGACAAAACGCAGCGATGCCGGCAGCGCAGACCTGCAGCCGGCTGGGCAGGGGGGGTCTCTCCCCAGTGCAATCTCCACGCGGTCCGGGAGCCCTGGGGACTTTGAGACCTCGCAGGTGTCGTGTCCCATCCTCAGCACCCAGGGGACACCAGAGGGATGGACAGGACTGGGCAAGAAGGACACATGGGCTGCTGCAGACCTGCAGCTGGCTGGGCAGGGGGAGTTTCTCCCCAGCGTGCTTCCCACGTATCTCTGGCCCCCATGGGCACAGCCCCCCTCCCCTGTGGCCATGGAGCGGCTGCGCAGGGCTGGGCTGGAGCCGCTGCCAGCAGTGGGGTTCAGGGGCCTGGGGCCGGGGCTCAGTGTGCAGCAGTGCATCCGTCGCTCCTGGGCCACCGTGAAAAGGAGACTCAGGGCTGCACTGGAGTATTTGTGCATCGCTGGGAGCTCGGAACCCACCGACACCGTGGAGTGGGAGGAGATGGTGCGACTGGATCTCCAGCGCAGGGCTGACGTGCTCTTGCACACCCCGGAGGTGGTGGCGTAGAGCTCCGGCAGAACCAGATGGGACTGGAAGAAGCACGGGCAAGGGCAGCGCAGCGTGGGAGGTCGGGGCCAGGCTGTCCTGTGCGGCTGTTGGAGCTGGGAAATAAAGGTTGAAGTAAATAACTTAGGCTTTTTCTATGGATAAAGAACGCTTAATCCAATTCCTTAATTGTATTCCTTAAACATGCATTCATTAGAGCATAAGCAAAACAGTGCACGGGGGATTCGCTCCGCCCAACACACACACCTTTTAACAATAATAAGTATGCTTAAATACAGTAAGGTATTACATACTCATAATGACCCCAGGAACGCCTATACAAATTCATAACTTTTTCCCGCTTCTTATTGTAGGAAATAATTCTTTGGCAAATAGAATAGGCCCAGGCAGGACCTCTTAGCAAAGCGTATTTTAATAAGGATTTTGCAAGACCAGGTGTTCTAGCTAAAGGCAGGCACACCTCATAGGGCAAAAAGCCCCTGCTTATATCCCCCCCAAGTCCCAGTGGCAATTTGCCTCCCATGTTCCCCATTGGTTGGTACTGCAGGGTTTACAGACTATCCCGACGCACACAATACCCTTCCCCTTATCAATCTGTTTTGAGATATGGATTCCTGGTACTTCCACAGAACCACACAATCGACTGGGTTGGAAAAGACCTCAGAGATCATCGAGTCCAACCCTTGGTCCAACTCTAGTCTGTTTACTAGATCATGGCACTAAGTGCCGTGTCCAATCTCACTTTAAAAACCTCCAGGGACGGCGAGTCCAGCACCTCCCTGGGCAGCCATTCCAATGCCTGACCACTCTCTCTGTAAAGAATTTCTTCCTAATATCCAGCCTAAATTTCCCCTGGCAGAGTTGAAGCCCATGGCCCCTTGTCCTATTGCTGACTGCCTGAGAGAAGAGACTTTAGGGGCTAGACTTGCCCCTAAATTAATTCATCAATACAAATATTGGTATGTATACAGGTGCCAGTATGTACCTTTTTATTTATTCTTTTACAAACCACCCATCTTTCACCAATTTGTTGGCTGAGCAGCTGAGCCATCCCTGGCTGCCCCCACGCTGTGGGGCCCAGGAGACGCCCCATGCTGCTGCTCACACCCCTACTCGTTTGCTCTCTGTGCGGCCGCGGGACCAAGGACAGGAGGAGCCCCCGAGAGCTCTTCATTTCTGGTCTAAACCGGGGGAACGAGCTCCGGGCTCGGCGGGGCTGGCGGGCGCTGGGCACAGCGGGATCCTGCACAGGCCCCGCGCTGCCTCACAGGCTCTGCTGACCCAGCCAGGACCCGCAGCGCAGAGCACACGGCACCCAGCGAGCTCTCGCAGGGCCCCTGAGACCGTTTCTCAGCACCAATAACTCCGCCCTGACCCCATTTATCGCCCCTTCCCCTCAGCTCGGGCCCGCGGAGGTTACTCGTCCCTAACGGCCGCTGGGAGGAGGCGGGAAAGCGCCGCGCATGCGCATTGCGACGTTGCCAGGAGAGGCAAGGAGCGCCGACTCGCATGCGCAGTGTTGGCGTTGCTAAGCAACGCAGGGACGCGGCAGCCGCCCTGCGCATGCGCAGCAGCCGCCGCTGCGGGCGGGCCGGGGCTCCATGAGCCGGGCAGCGGGCGCGGATGCGGGATGGCGGGCACCGGGCCCGGCCCCCAGCGACCCCGGGCCCCAGGAGCGCATCGCCGCCCGCCGCCGCCGCATCTCTGTCCGCCTTGATGCCAAGCGCCGGTGAGAAACGGGGCTCGTGTTTTCGCTGCCCCACCTGCAGCCCCACCGGCTCCGCCTAACCAGAGCCGGGCCCAGGCCGCTCCCTGCCCCACGCCGGCACCAGGTCCCGCTCCTTCTCCCCAGACTGTGTCTGGTCGCAGGTGATCTCCTCTTCCCCAAACTGCCACTGGAGTTCATGCTCCCACCCCCGAACAGTTCCCTCACCCCAAGGTGGCACCCAGTGCCGAGCTGCCCCCAGGACCGTCCCAGGCTGGGAGACCGTCCCCAGGGCTCAGAGCAGCCCCGCCCGACACCAGCCCTGGGTCAGGACCCTGCCACAAACTGGCGGGGGGCAGGGAGCCAACGTGGCCTTTCCAGCCTTCCTGGCACCCAGGACCTCCCCCCAAACTGGCCTTGGGCCAGGGACCACCCTGGATCCTGAGCCAGGCAGAGACCTCCCCACTCCCTGCTGAATGGCAGCGGGTCAGGGACCACCCCCGCAATCCCAGCTCAGCCCAAAGTCAGGGACGTCTGTCATGGAGGCACATCCAGCTTAGTAAGTAACATGAAGCAGAGCGTGTATTAATAATCATACAACCTTATATCTCTAAATAATTAATTATATTTAGTGTGCATCTACTTAAGCTCAATGATTAGTGCTAAACTTAAATTGGGCTCATCCACTGAGCTGTGAGCAGTAAAACCATGGCCACCCAGCTCACTTACTGAGCAGGGAGAGCTCACAGTAGCTCATCCAGGCTGTTGTATTTAGAGAGTGAAGGGGTTGACTCGTAGTCAAATTGCACACGGTAGGAAGAGCCTGCACGGGACTCCCTGAGCCCACAAGTTATTGGGGTTTGGTTCCCGCTCTGCTTCCCGTGGGTCTCCTGGCAGTTGTTGGCCTGGCTGCGGCTCGGGCCGCTCCCTCCTCTGGAGCCTGGACCAAACTGCTCTGCTTTGGCTGGGGGTCGAGTGAACCCGCCACACCTGGGACTGAACCCAGCGAGGGGGGCAGAGAGCGAATTGTGCTGTGCTGGACGTGCCGTCCGGCTGGGATCCCAGATCCAAGGGCATCCCCGAGCGTCAGGGTGCAAATGTTCTGTGTTTTCCCCTTTTCTGCCCAGGGCGGCCCTTGGTGAAGATGCAGAGCCCAAGGTCGTTGAGGAGGAAGAGCAGAGACGGAGCCATAAGGAGATAGAGGAGAGCGGGCAGGTGCGGCAGGAGGATGGGAAGGTCCTCTCGTGTCCCTGACCTCTAGATGTTCGGCTTTACCCTCCTTTTAGCCCCGTGCGGTGCTCAGTGTCACACAGCAGCGCTTATGGGAGAAGAAGCAGGGACAGAAACTCCTCAGGACTGGGTGGGGGGTGATTCTTGGGCTGGATCCTGGGAGCTGAGTCCCCTGGGACAAACAGCCCTTGGGCTGGAAGGATCTGGGACTGTCGCTGTGCATCCAAACCCCAGCCCAAACCCCGAGCCCCATCTGCACATGCAGGGGAAGCAAAATAAGCAGGTGCTCTCAGCGCATTCCTCTTGGTGCTGCCGCCCTGCAGGGTTTGACAGGACAGGGACGAGCCCGGAGGGCATGGAGGTCCTTGCAGTGCCCATCAAACCCCACCATAGTGTGGGAAAACGAGGGGTTTGGGTCTGCACAGGCACCTCAGTGTGGGGATAGGAGCCAGACCCATAGCCAGGGTTGCTCCACTATGCCTCCGGAGTGTGAGATGCCTGCCACTGGGCTCCCCAGGTGAAGAAGGACAAGGAATTACTGGAGAGAGTCCAGCAAAGGGACACAAAGATGCTGAGGGGTCTGGAGCATCTTTGTGATGAGGAGACTGAGAGAGCTGGGGCTGTTGAGCTGGAGAAGAGAAGCTGAGAGGGATGTGATCAATGGATCAATATGTCAGGGTGGGTGTCAGAGGATGGACCAGACTCTGTTCAGTGGTGCCCAAGGCCAGGGTGAGGGGCAACGGGCACAGACTGAAACACAGGAGGCTCCATGTGAACATGAGCAGAAACTTGTTTGCTGGGAGGTGCCAGAGCCTGGCCCAGGCTGCCCAGAGCGGGTGTGGAGTCTCCTGCTCTGAGACATTCAAACCCGTCTGGACCCACCTGCGTGATCTGCTCTGTGACCCTGCGTGAGCAGCTGGGTTGGACTGGGGGATCTCCAGAGGTCCATTCAACCGCAGCCATTCTGTGATTCACTTCACAGAGGCTGGCCAAGCTGCTCTTTGAAGGCACGCAGATGGTGACAAACATCCAGGTGGCTGCTGACCTGCGGGAAACGCAGAGGAGAGCGGAGGAGGCAGAGCTGAAGCTGCGGAGGTGAGAGGCTGCGCGGTGGGTCTGTGCTGCCGGGAAGGGGCTGTGCAGGTGTTGGTGCAGCTTTCGGAGGACATCCTGACCATCGTCATCCGGGAATGCTTAGCAGTCAGGGCAACAGTGAATTTATGCTCAAAAGGAAAATTTAGGCGCACAAAGAGCCTCCAGGTCCATCCTGCTGCAGCTGGATCGTTACAGAGTGCAGCAGGTCAAGGCTGGTGGCTTCTCCAGGGGGCACTTAACAGTCTCCTCCAGACCCTCCGCATCTTATATCTCTCTCTAGAACTACCTGAAAGAAGGTTTTAATCAGGGGGTCAGGCTCTGCTCCCCAGGAACAAGCACCAGGAGCAGAGGAAATGGCCTCAAGTTGCACCAGGGGAGGTTGAGGTTGGATGTGGGGAACAATTTCTTCCCCAAAGGGCTGTGGGGCATTGGAACAGGCTGCCCAGGGCAGTGCTGGAGTCACCAGCCCTGGAGGGTTGGACAGACGGACATGAGGTTCTCAGGACATGGGGCAGTGCCAGTGTGAGGTTCACAGTTGGACTCAATGATCTTAAAGGTCTTTTCCAGCCAAATCAATTATTTTGTGTCATAACGATCTTCCTCCTTGCACACACTCAGCACCTGCCTGGACGAGGCTCTGCACAACCTGCTCTGACTCTGAGCCTAATCCTGCTGTGACCAGGAGTCGGTGATGCCCGAAAGCCCTTCCAGCCTCCGTTATTCTCTGACTCATCTGTGTCCCTTCCTGGGCAAACGTGTCCTGCTGCACCAGATTTGCTGGGCAGCCTCTGCGAGACCGGAGATCAGCTGGGAAACACCGAGTCCTTGCTCCTGCTGCCTTTGGAGGGCACTGCAGGAACATTTTATGGGAGGCTGCCTGTAGCAAGATATCTGTCCTTGCTCAGATGGATGGTTTCCCAGTGGGAATCTCATTAAGGAAGCAGGTGCTGTGTCCAGAAACACAGTCTGTAGAGCAAGTTTGAGGGTGGCAAATTGGCTGCTCTTCAACCTGACCCTTGGGCCATCCCCAGAACACACTGGATGGTGCCTCGGGAAGAATAAAGACTTTTGTAATACAGATGTGAGATGTACAGTGCTGCACCTCCAATCCTGGGGGCAGTTCTGGGCCCCTCACGCCAAGAAAGGCCTTGAGGTGCTGGAGCGAGTGGAGAGAAGGGAACGGAGCTGGTGAGGGGCTGGAGCACAAGTGTGATGGAGCGGCTGAGGGACCTGGGGGGTTCAGCTGGAGAACAGGAGCTGAGGGGAGACCTTCTCATCTCTGCACTGCCTGAAAAGAGCTTGGAGCCAGGGGGGTCGGGCTCTGCTCCCCAGGAACAAGCGCCAGGAGCAGAGGAAATGGCCTCAAGTTGCCCAGGGGAGGTTGAGGTTGGATGTGGGAACAATTTCTTCCCCAAAGGGCTGTGGGGCATTGGAACAGGCTGCCCAGGGCAGTACTGGAGTCACCGTCCCTGGAGGGTTGGACAGATGGAGATCTCCCTTATGAGGAAAGGCTGAGGGAGCTGGGGCTCTGGAGCTGGACAAGAGGACACTGAGGGGGGACTCATTCCTGGGGATCAATATGGAAAGGGGCAGTGTCAGGAGGATGGAGCCAGGCTCTGCCGGTGACAACCAGTGATAGGACAAGGGGCAATGGGTGCAAACTGGAACACAAAAGGTTCCACTTGACTATGAGAAGCAACTTGTTGGGGTGAGGGTGTCAGAGCCTGGCCCAGGCTGCCCAGGGGGTTGTGGAGTCTCCTTCTGTGCAGACATTCCAACCCGCCTGGACACCTTCCTGTGTAACCTCATCTGGGTGTTCCTGCTCCATGGGGGGATTGCACTGGATGATGTGTGTGAGGTTCTCAGGGACACGGGGCAGTGCCAGGGGTGGGTTAATGGTTAATGTTAGAGCCCTTGCTCTAACAACCACTTACAAGAAAGCTGCTGCTCCTCTGATACCTTGACACCAATTCGAATCCAAACTGGGTCACGCAGGGAAGTGCTCCGGCAGCGTGGGCCATGGAACCCCATCTGCAGCACTTGCTGCCCCAGCTCCCTGTTTGCCATGTGCTCCTCACTGCTGCAGGCTGGAGAGGCTGGAGAAGGAAGCCAAGTCTGGCACGGCCAGGTTTGCGGAGATCACCTCCAAGTGGGCCCTGGCCACGGAGCGGACGATCCCGCAGGAGCTGTGGCAGCTGCTGGAGCGGCAGCAGCAGCGATGCACGCGGCTTCTGGAGCAGAAGAACCAGCTCATCAGTGACCTGCAGCAGGTGGGGTGGGGAACAGGCAGGGACAACCAGCAACCACAGAATAGTTTGGGTTGAAAGCACCGTTAAAGGGCATCTAGTTGGGGTGTTCAGTGTGGAGAAGAGAAGCTCTGGGGAGACCTTATTGTGGCATTTCTGGACTTTAAACGGGCCGAGAAGAAAGATGGGGACAGACTTTTGAGCAGGGGCTGTTGCGATAGGACAAGGGGTGATGGTTTTAAACTAAAGGAGGGAGATTCAGGATGGATATAATGAAATTGTTTGAGCTGAGGGTGGTGAGAGCCTGGCCCAGGTTGGCCAGAGAGGTGGTGGCTGAACCATCCCTGGAGACATCCCAGGCCAGGCTGGACGGGGCTCTGAGCACCCTGAGCTGGTGCAGATGTCCCTGCTCATGGCAGCGGGAACTGGATGAGCTTTGAAGGTCCCTCCAACCCAAATCATTCTGTAATTCTGTAATTCTACCCTCTCAGTTCACCCCTGGGGATTCCTGGTCAAACACTCTCTGATTTCAGCATCTGCTCTTCTCCAGGAGCTGAAAAACAAAGACGAGCAGTATGTGCAGGCCATTAAGCAGCAGTCGGATGATATCAACCTGCTTTTGGAAAGAATGGAGGAGCAGATCAGGACCATGCTGAAAACTTACCGACACAAACTCCTGCAGATTGAGGTAGCCAGTTCATGTGGTGGTACAAGAGTCCCATGGGAAAACCTGCAGCCGATTGCATGTCCCCTCCTGCAGGCTGCTGGCTTGGACCAGGGTACAGTTGGCAATGAGTGGGGATAACGTGATGGTGAAGGGTACTCTCTCCTTCACAGAAAGCTTTTGAACTCGAACGGCGAGAGCTGCTGGACAGCAACAAGAAGAAGTGGGAGGAAGCCATCCAGGCCCACAACACACAGGAGGTAACACCCATGTGAGATTTAAAATCATAGAATTGTTTTGGTTGGAAGAGATCTTTAAGATCCTTAAGGTCATCCAGTCCAACTGTTAACCTCATACTGCCAAAGCCACCTCTAACCCCTGTCCCTGAGAACCTCATGTCCGTCTGTCCAACCCTCCAGGGCTGGTGACTCCAGCACTGCCCTGGGCAGCCTGTTCCAATGCCCCACAGCCCTTTGGGGAAGAAATTGTTCCCCACATCCAACCTCAACCCCAAAGTCTCTCCTGCAGTGAGGGACCAAAGGCTGCCAGGACTAGGGCTGCTCTCCAGCACTGGATGCCTTGAAAGACCCACATGCAGGAAGACAGTTGGTTCTTCAGGACCGTGGGGGCCAAGGGACGGTTTTTCAGCCTCCTCTGCAGGGGAATTATCCTTGCATGACCTTGCTTTGTGCTGGCAAAAGGTGCTGTGCACACAGGAGGAAGCTTTCACCACTGATGGATGATGTTCTCCTTCTCCCCGTAGCTGGAATACATCCATACCCGCCTGAGGAAGGTGGAAGAGTTTGAGAAACAGCTGAAGCAGCTGCTGCTGCAGGATGAGGAGGAGTATAACAGCATGAAGATCCAGCTGGAGATTGAAGTGCAGGTACAGGGCAGGCTGGCGTGTACCGTGTGGGGAGGCGGTGGAGCGGGTCTCCCGGGGCTTCTCTGTGGGACAGCTGCATGTCAGAAAAGCCGCAGCTGGTGGCTGCTCCCCTCAGCTGTTCAGCGTGCACCGTCCATCCCCACGTCAACAGGGGGATGCAGCTGTTCCCTCCTCTCCGTGGGTCCTACACCACAGTGTCTGTCTGCCCGTGGCTCTCAGGGCTCTGTAGTACATGAACCGTAGCTCTGGGACGTATGAGGATCAAGAAGGTCAAGGGGTTTGCGACTTCTGGCATCTTGATTGATAGGAGGATTGAATAGTGCGAGTGACATAAGGTCATTTCAGCTCAGCCCAGTTTCCTCCTTCATCAGTGCTTTTGCCTAGAGGGTGGGAGCTTTTCCCCCTGACATTTGGCCATAACTCCCTGGTTTCTCTACCACCCATGAAGTCCACCTGGTGTGAGAACTGTTTGCCCTTGCCCACGCGGAGGGCGTGCGAGGGGAGAGCACAGCGCTGGCACACGGCTGGTGAGCGGGCACCAGGGGCGCCCACTGCACACCCAAACCTCGTCGCCCTGACTGCCCCGAGGTACAGGGGACACCTCTGGATCCACTGCGTTCCCTGCGAAAAACGGCGTCAACACCGCAGCGCGTCTGTGACTTGCTGTAATCAGAGAGACACAGAATCCTTTTGGTTGGAAAAGACCCTCAAGATCATCAAGTCCAACCATAACCCACCCCTGTCCCTGCCCCATGTCCTGAGAACCTCATGTCCGTCTGTCCAGCCCTCCAGGGGTGGTGACTCCAGCACTGCCCTGGGCAGCCTGTTCCAATGCCCCACAGCCCTTTGGGGAAGAAATTGTTCCCACATCCAACCTCAACCTCCCCTGGCGCAACTTGAGGCCGTTTCCTCTGCTCCTGGCGCTTGTTCCTGGGGAGCAGAGCCCGACCCCCCTGGCTCCAAGCTCCTTTCAGGCAGTTCAGAGATCAGAAGGTCTCCCCTCAGCTCCTGTTCTCCAGCTGAACCCCCAGGTCCCTCAGCCGCTCCATCACACTTGTGCTCCAGCCCCTCACCAGCTCCGTTCCCTTCTCTCCCCTCGCTCCAGCACTTCAAGGCCTTTCTTGGCCTAAGGGGCCCAGAACTGACCCAGGATTCGAGGTTTGGCCTCGTCAGTTCCTCAAACCAACATGAAAATCCCAGCTGGGTTGAGGAGAGAAACCCAAATGAGTGCCCCACTGAGCTAAAGCTGAGTGCAACTTCAGTCCGTTCTCCCTTCCCCAGACATGGCCACATAGCTTGTACTTATGGGCAACCAGCATCCCATCACTCACCCCTGAGTGATGCCATGCGGTTACCTGGGGACATGTCCATGGGAAGATGGGGTTTGGAGACGCAGGATCAGCAGGATCCAGGATTCCATGTGGCCTTTGCTCGTGGCACAGCTTGTTCTTGTGTTGTTTGAAATGCCAGAACCTGGAGAAGCAGCTCCAACAGATGAAAGCCGCCTACCAGCTGACCCAGGAGAAGCTGGACTTCAACCTCCAGGTGCTTAGAAAGCAGGACGAGGAGAACGCCATCATCAGAGGCCAGCAGAAGAGGAAGATCAACCGGTAAACATCCATCCCTGGAAGATAGGCTCTGCCTTACCTGCCATCACCTCCCATACACCATTTTTTGTGGAGCCCATCACCTAAAAGAGGCCAACAAGCTCCATCCCTGGGCTGGGGGCAACCGAGGGCAGGGCCACCCTCAGAGAGCTTTGGACAGCCCGGCCGTGACCTTGGCACTGAGCAGACACTAATAGGTGAGCAGCCCCAAAGTCCAAGTGCAGGACACACATGGAGCTGCTGGAGAGGGGCCAGAGGAGCCCCAGAAATGACCCGAGGCTGGAACAGCTCTGCTGGGGACAGGTGAGAGAGTTGGGGTGTTCAGCTGGAGGAGAGAAGCTCCGGGGAGACCTTAGTGCGGCCTTTCCAGACTTAAAAGTGTCCAATAAGAAAGATGGGGACAGACTTTTGAGCAGGGTCTGTTGTGATAGGACCAGGGGTGATGGTTTTAAACTAAAGGAGGGAGATTCAGGATGGATATAATGAAATTGTTTGTGCTGAGGGTGGTGAGAGCCTGGCCCAGGTTGGCCAGAGAGGTGGTGGCTGAACCATCCCTGGAGACATCCCAGGCAGGCTGGACGGGCTCTGAGCAGCCTGAGCTGGTGCAGATGTCCCTGCTCATGGCCGGGAGAACTGGGGGAGCTGGGAAGGTCCCTCCAACCCAAATCATTTGGCGATTTGATGATTCTAAGTCCCAAATCCTTCATGCAAGCTGGGTGTGCCCGAAGGTGCCTGTTTGGGGACACCCAGCTTGGCTGTCCCTCCCCAGGCTCTACACCATCTTCAGTAACCTGCGAACAAAACTGGCCAAACAAGAGCAGCAGTTCCGGGAGGAGAGGCAGAGCCTGGCCGCCCACTGCGAGCGCATCGTGGCGAAGTGCAAGGAGGTGCAGAGGAAGATGAGGTGGGGTCTGCGCGGGCACCCACCCATGGCGAGGCCTCCGAGCACCTAACTAAGGTGCGAGGGGACTTGACTCATTGTTTTGGGGCACACATTCCCCTTCCAAGAGCCATTTCCCTCCTCCGCAGGCACTTTGCTCTCAGCGACAGTGAGAAGTTCACGGAGGTCTGGCTCATGAACGAGGAAGAAGCCAAAGGGCTGATGCGGAAAGCCCTGGATGCTGATTTTGTCATTCACACCCAGCAACTGGGGCTGCACTGGGAAGAGCCTCATTACTGGTTCCTGAACAACGTCGGCCCCCTCGGGTGTTACAAAGCGAAGAGGAGGGCGACCGAGCTGGCTGTGCAGATCCTGACAGGTGGGACGCACAGCGCCCTGGTCAGCCTGCTGTCACCGGGGACACCCTCACCTTCCTCTGTGAC